>NC_090734.1:67442814-67447814 GCF_036898095.1 Palaemon carinicauda
CACAGAGAGGCATCTTCCTTCAGTTGGCAGATTCTCCAAGGACCCCACCTCTTAGTGGGTAGCTCATTCTTGACAAGAAAGGCAGGATCAGGAAAGAGGTTCAGTTCTCCTGTGTCTAAGAACTGAATATGGCCTTAGTTTCTGGATAAGGCCACTATTTCACTAACTCTAGCCCACGAGGCTATTGCAAACAGAAAAATGACTTTGTGTGTTAGATCCTTTAGAGTACAATCCTCATTGTTTAGGTTCGAAGCATAGTGCAAGACTTGGTCCAAAGACCACGTGATGGGCTTTTGTGGGGTTGCTGGCTTAAGTCTAGCGCATGCTTTTGGGATCTTATTAATGATTTCACGAGAGAGGTCCACTTCAAAGGCGTACAGAAGCGGTCTAGCTAGGGCTGACTAACATGAGGTAATCGTAGTAGAAGCCAGGCCTTTTTCATGTAGGTATATGAAGAATGCGAGACAGAAATCTATCGATATTTCTGTCGGTTTCCTTGTTTTCACAAAGGAAACCCATTTCTTCCATGACGATTCATATTGTCTCCTAGTCGAACTTGACTTAAACTCTTCGATGAAGTCAACTTTATCCTTTGAGATTCCAAACTTTTTGTTTGTCGCTAGGGCGAGAAAATCATGAGATGTAGGTTGTTGGTTCTCAAGGATGAAGCGTAGACAGTCGACTTCTGGACCAGTTGGGATAAAACTGGATCTGCCAGAGGAAACAGCTTCAGTTTCAATTTTTGAACTAGAGGGAATCAATTGCTTTTGGGCCACTTGGGGGCCACTACTGCTGCTGTCTCTCTGAAGGATCTTAGCTTGTCGAGGACTCTTAGCAGGAGATTGGTTGGTGGAAACAGGTAAATGCGATTCCACCTGTTCCAGTCGAGGGACATGGCGCCATGTCCATCGCTTCTGCTTGAGGGTCCATATAAGGGGCTACATAACGACGTAGTTTCTTGTTGTCGATCTGCAGTTCCCGGACTTTTTCCGAGATGAACAAGAATGAGTATGTCTAGGGACCATTCTGTCTCTATGGGCTTTCGCCTGGAAAGAGCGTCCACCGTCACATTGCGGAACTCTTGTAGGTGAACTGCTGATAGGTGCCATCCCTTCTTCCTTGCCAGGTAGATGATGGCTAATATCACATGGTTGATGTGAGGCGATCTCGAGCCTTGTCGATTTAGACATTTTACTATCACTGTTGTCCAGGACCAATCTGATGTGGATTGCCCTGCGAGGGAATAGTTTCTCCAACATCAGGAAAACTGCCATAGCTTTCAAAATGTTGATGTGAAAGGTTTTGAACTGGTGCGACCAATTCCCTTGCACTTTTCTCTCGTGAGAACGGCCTTCCATCCTTCCAAGGAGGTCTCTGTGTGTATCACCACTGATGGTTGTGGTGGTTGCAGGGGAATTGTCCGTGCTAGGCTCTTGGCTGTTGACCACGGCCTTAACTGCATGCGCAACAGTGTCGGGGTTAATTTTAGTTGATCTCTTCGAGCTTTTGTTGCGTATCTTCTCCAGACTCCTGACGCATCTTTTAGACGTGCTTTTAGCACCGGGTCTGTCACTGCTGCGAACTGGAGAGAGCCTAATACTCTTTCCTATTGGCGTCTTGAAATCCTCTTGTGACATATTAGTCTCTTGACAGATCCTGCTATCTCTTTCCTCTTCTTGGATGGAATGGAGAGGTGGTGTGACTTAAACTCCCATTGGATTCCTGACCATTGGAACTTCTGAACTGGAGAAAGGCGAGACTTCTTGCGGTTGATCTTGAAGACCAGGTGTGATCACCTTTTTGGCTGCCTGCAGACAAGTAGTCTTGGATGCTGCCCATACCAGCCAATCGTCTAGATATGCTATCACTTGAACTCCTTTGGAGCGTAGCTGCTGGACGATTGTGTCTGCTAGCTGCGTGAATATCCTTGGGGCTGTGTGCAGTCCGAAGGGCCTTGCTCTGAAGACAAACTACTTCTTCTGTAGCTTGAATCCTAGGTAGGAGGAGAAAGGGCGACTGACTGGAAGATGCCAGTGTGCATCTGCTAAGTCTATTGAGACTGTGTACGCCCCTTTTGGTAGAAGGGTCTTATGTGTTGCAAAGTAAGCATCCGGAACTTGTTGAGCGGAGACAAGTCTAGAATGACTCTGATTTTGTCTGAGTCTTTCTTGGGAACACAAAACAGCCTTCCCTGGAATTTAATGGACTTCGCTTTCCTTATTACCTTTTTGTTCAAGAGTTCTTAGGTATATTCTTCTAATGAGGGGATGGAGTGTTGGAATAATTCTGGAAAACGGGGTGGAGTTCTGTTCCATTTCCACCCGAGTCCATTCGTGATTAGGCTTTGGGCCCAGGGATCGAAGGAACAGCGATCTCAAAAGTGATACAGTCTGCCCCCTACCAGCAGCCCCTCATTGCTTGGGATGTCCTGCGGACTTGTTTCCGCGACCACGTCCTCCCCGGCCCCGAGAGGAGTTTCCTGAGGAACTTCTCCTTGCACCTTTTCCTTTCTGACTAGGGCGAAAGGAAGTCGACTGCCTCTCAAAAGCAGGGTTAAACACTGGCGACTGGGCTACCAGTTGTTGAGGGACCATCTCGAAGGTGGTCTGAGGCATCGTGGTCATGGTCTGAGGCATCGTGGTCATGGTCACGGCAGGAAGTTGTGCAGTTCTGCGTGGTCTCCTTGCCTTTTTATTCTTAGGCTGGGGACCTCCGTCCGAGGAAGATTTCCTCATTGAGTTCATGCCCCACTTTTGGAGAAGGTTCCTATTCTGTTTGGCAGCTCTGGCTATGATCTCTTGGACCAGTTCCTGTGGGAAAAGGTCCTTACCCCAGATGGTCGAGGTTATCAGCTTCCTGGGTTCATGTCTTACGGTCGCTGAGGCCAGAACAAACTCTCTGCAGGCTCTCCTTGCTCTGGGGAAGCATATAAGTCTTTCACAAGGCTCCCCATGTGAGACTTAGCCAGGAATATGAACTTTTCTGGGGCATTATTTAGACCTGCACTCATTCCCAGGCAGTACTGATGAGAAAGGAGGCCGCAAGTCTCTCCTTCGTCTCCTGTTCCCTCCTCAGAAGATGGTCTGGCAACTTTGGAAGGTTCTCATTGAACTGCTGGCCTGCTATCTCTGGATCCAACTTAGAGATGGAGAAGGTTAGGTGGACATCCTTCCACTTCTCCTCGCAGGTAGGTATTGCTATAGAGAATGGTTTGCATTCCTCTAGGGTTGGGTAGGGTTTGCCCTCGTCGACTGCCTTGACGGCAAAGTCTAGTGCTTTCTCCGAAAAGGGGAAAGAGATGGAGGAAGGAGCAAGAAAGGTGGGATGTCTCTTGTTCAGTGCTGAGACTTTGGAGTTGGTGTACCCAGCTCCTTTCAAGGCTTTCAGAAGGATGGCTTGCGCCTTGTCATGCTCGAAGACAATGACCTCTTTGGGTACCGTTTCCTCACAGGCTGCATGATCATCCTGCAGTCTCACGTAACAGTCTGGGTAAGCTGAAAACTTAGGCCAGAACTCAAGATTTTTTATCAGTTTGGCCCCTAACTTCTCCATGACGAATAGTTTCCCATTCATCATAGGCATATGCTCCGCATACCTCCAGGGATTGGTTTTGGAGCAGTGAGGGAGATCCAACACTCCAAGGGGTTTCTTAGTGGAGCCCCTGGTAGGTCCAGGCCGATCCCCCCTTTCATACAGCAGTATCTGCTGCTGCTTGATTGACTGCTTCATCATCTCTTGTTCCTTCTTGAACAATTCCATCATCTGTTGGATCGACGTGAGGATCGCTTCGCTCTTGTCGACCTGTGCAACTGGTTGAGGAGTTGGGGCTGAAGAGGTTGACGGCATAGGTTGGTATGCCGTCACGGCGAACTGAGGGTCTTCGGTTGCCGTTGAAACTGATCCTTCTTCCTCTGCTTGTGGATGTTCCACGTCTTCTTCAGGGCCTTCTTGTAGTAGGTCTTGCTCCGTGTCAGTGGACACTTCTGACATCCTTTCTTGGTGGATGTCCATGCCTTCCAGTGCCTTATTTATGTCCGCATCAATCTTCAGTTGTATGAGAAGAGGCTGGACCTGTTCTTGGGGCACGACCGTGTTTGATAGAGCCTTGGGAAACAGAAGGCACCTTAGGGAGTCGTTGGGTAAGTACGATCCCAGAGAGTTCTTTTGGAACCCTCTTACCCATTTGCGAAGGGTCTCCCTCGCTGTATCCCTAGTCTCTATGTTGCCTGGGGGGGGGGGAGGGGGGGGGCTTCTCCGAAGCCGTTGGCCAGCAGGGTTGAGTAGGTGGGGCAACCCTTCGGGTCCCAATGCTTAAGGACTCACGACACGATGCAGCAGGGGGCATGAGTCCTGCACATCGTGTGACCACAAAAGTCTTTGACCTTGTGGTTGCAGAATAATGCTGCACACTTCTCCATCGGCTCCTCCTGTAAAGGAAAAGGGCTCAATGAGTATCATGTTTTCTATATCAGTGATATAAAAGCATACATTTTTATTAACAATAGTAATCACTATTGTTTATAATAGCTTAGGATAGTAAGCTTGAAAGGAAGTAGAAAAGACACATATCTGTGTTTCCTCTCCCAGGCCATTGCTGAGACCTCCGTCAGTAATAATATTTGGTTTCCCTGGTAGGGAGAATACAAGGTAGATGAAACTCTAGGAACTAGAGTTAGAGTTAGTAAGTGTCTATACTAACATTATCCACCTGCAGTATATATTAGTACTGATCGGTGATTTTTTAGGGTACTGATGATTGAAAAAACCACCTGGGTGTTGAGGGAGTACTCAGCCTCAACATAATATTGTGGTCCCAACAATTGACTGCGATAGGAAACACAGAGTATGTTAGAAAACGTGTATTACTGTATAGTTGTATACTGTAGTTTAGCCGGCGGCACTGCCACGGTTAGGCTAGTACCGGGCGACAGTAACTGATAGAGAAAGAAAAAGCATTAAGGTAGGAGAGTTTCCTATTATTATGGTTAAACATAACAATT
>NC_090734.1:67452814-67470314 GCF_036898095.1 Palaemon carinicauda
CTTCATTGCTCAACAGAGAAGCGAAATGAAGAACTTGTCTAAAGACCATGAAATGGGCTTTGGAGGTGCTGAAGGTCTGAGCCTAGCACAGGCTTTCGGGACTTTATTAAAGATCTCGTTACCTAGGTCGACCTGGAAGGCATATAGAATGGTTCTTGTCAAAGCAGACTTACACGCTGAAATCGTGTTCGCTGCCAACCCTTGACCATGGAGGTGGAGAAGAAAGATAAGCAGAAGTCTGTCAAGATCTCCTGCGGAATCTTCGCCTTGACTAAAGGCCACCCATTTTCTCCAAGATGACTCATATTGCCTTCTAGTAGATTTGCACTTATATTCCTCAAAGAAGTCTATACTGGCTTTCGAAATCCCGAAACGCTTTCTCACCGCTAGGGAGAGAAAATCATGAGCTGCAGGGTCCGGGTTTTCTGTAATGAAGCGCAGACAGTTGACTTCTGGACTCGCTGGGTCAGAACTGGATCTGGTAGTGGTACAAACTTCAGCTACAGTTCCAATGCCAGGAGGAACCACACGCTGTTCGGCCACTTGTGGGCCACTATTGCCGCTACCCTTTGAAGGATCTCAGTTTGGACCATCTGTTCCAGTCGAGGGACATTGCGTCCACTGCTTCCGCTAAGGGGTCCTCGTACGGGGCACGTACAGGGGCAACTTCTTGTTGTCTTTCGTCGCAAAGAGGTCTATCTGCAGTTCTGGGACTGATTCAGAATGAAGGAGAATGATCCTGCGTCTAAGGACCATTCCGACTCTATCGGTGTGAACCTGGATAGAGCGTCCGCTGTCACATTGCGAACTCCTTGAAGGTGAACTGCCGACAGGTACCACTTCTTCTTTTCCGCCAATCGGAAGACGGCCAACATCACCTGGTTGAGAGGTGGTGACCTCGATCCTTGTCGATTCAAGTATCTCACAACTACCTCGCTGTCTATCACCACCTTATGTGGATTCGAGTGACGCGGGGAGACTTTCTTTAAGGTAAGGAGCACTGCCCTAGCTTCTAGAAAGTTTTATGTGAAAGGTCTTGAATAGCCTGGACCAAGTCCCCTGGACTTTTTTCCGATGAGAGTGACCTCCCCATCCCTCCTTCGAGGCGTCTGAGTGAATCGTCACCGACGGGGGAGGTGGCTGAAGAAGAACCGACTTCTTTAGATGTCTGGCTTGGGACCAAGGCCTGAGAAGAGTACTTAGCCGAAGCGGCTGGTCTTCTCAGATCTCTTCACGCGTTTGATGCATAATTTCTCCAAACTCCGATTGCATCCTTTAGCTGTGCTCTTGGCACTGGGTCTGTCACCGAAGCAAACTGGAGAGAGCGCAGTACTCTCTCCTGCTCGTGTCTTGATATCCTTTCGGAATCTTGAAGTCTCTTGACAGAACCCGCTATCTCCTTCCTTTTCTTCGCCGGGGTGGAGAAACGGTGTGACAAAAGGTCCCAGTGGATTCCCAGCCACTGGAACTTTTGAGATGGAGAAAGTCGAGACTTTTTCTGTTGATCTTGAAGCCTAGGTACTCTAGGAACTGGATCACTTGACTGGAAGCTTGCAAGCATTCTGTCTCGGATGCTGCCCACACCAACCAGTCGTCCAGGTAGGCTACTACCTGAATTCCCTTTAGGCGTAATTGTTTGAGAGCTACGCTCGCAAGCTTCGTAAAAATCCTTGGGGCTATGTTTAGCCCGAATGGCATGGCTCCGAAGGCGTATAGTCTTCGTTGTAGCCTGAACCTAGGTAGGGGGAGAGTCGATGGCTAATTGGAATGTGCCAATAGGCGTCTAACAAGTCTATAGAGACGGAATATGCCCTCTCGGGCAGTAAGGTCCTTATGTGTTGCAGTGTTAGCATTTTGAATTTGCAATTCACTATGAACTTGAGTGGCGACAAGTCCAGAATGACTCTGAGCTTTTCCGAGTCTTTCTTGGGAACACAAAACAGCCTCCCTTAGAAATTGATGGGCTTCACCCTTCGGATCACCTTTTTTCTCCAACAGTTCTTGAACGTACTCCTCCATAACGGGGGTGGAGTGTTGGAAAAACCGAAGGCACGGGGGTGGAGTGCTGTACCAGCTCCCGCCCAGTCCATTCTTGAGTAGGCTGTGGGCCCAGGGATCGAAGGTCCACCGATCCCGAAATTTCAGAAGTCTCCCTCCTACCGGTATCACCTCACTTGGACTGCCGTCCTGAGGTCTTGCCTTCCTGACCACGACCACCCCTGAATCCCCTTCCCCTTGAGGGGCGTCTAGACGAGCCTCTGGCTGCTCCTCTAGGCTTTGCTCGAAAAGAAGTAGACTGCCCTTCGAACGCTGGGGTGAATGCCGTGGACTGTGTCGACACGGCCTGGGGTACCCACTGAAAGGTGGTCGGGGTTTGTGCCACGATCTGGGGCACTGAGGGCAATGGCAATTGCAGTTGCTGTTGCTGTCTAAGAGGCTTGGCTGGCCGAGACAGTAGCCTAGTCCTCATAGTCTTCCTCTTTGGTTGAGGACCCTCATCCGGGGAAGACTTTCTTTTGATAGCCAGGCCCCACTTCTGGAGAAGGTTTCTATTCTCCAAGGCGGCCTTATCAACAACTTCTTTGACCAAGTCGGTAGGGAAAAGGTATTTTCCCCAAATGTTGGAGGAGATTAGTTTCTTTGGCTCGTGCCTCACCGTAGCCGAGGTAAACACGAACTCCCTACAAGCTCTCCTTGCCTTGACGAAGCCATAAAGGTCCTTCGTCACTGTGGCCAGATGAGGCTTGGCCACTACCATGAACATTTCATGGACCTTGGGGTCACTTGCCATTGTCTCGAGAGTAGTCTGAAGAGACATTGAGGCAGTCAGTCTTTCTTTTGTATCGAACTCACTTCGCAAAAGAAAGTCAGACAGCTTAGGGAGGTCCTTGCCGAACTGACGTCCGGCAATATCAGCCTCCAACTTTTCCCACTGAGAACGTAAGATGGACGTCCTTCCAGTCTTTGTGGTCCATAGGCAGGGCCAGCGACAAGGGTTTACACTCCTCTAGGGAGGGGCAAGACTTGCTGGCCTCGATTGCTTTTAGTACAGCCAGAAACCCTTTCTGTAAAAAGGGGAAGGCTCTAGTAGGCGAGGACACAAAGGAAGGGAGCTTCCTATTCAATGCGGCTACCTTTGAGTTAGAGAAGCCCCTCTCTTTCATTGAGGATGATAGTAGAGCTTGAGCCTTAGCATGGTCCATCACTATGACCTCCTTCGGCTCTGTCTCCTCCTTTGAAGCTGGTTCCTTCCTCAGCCGGACATAACAGTCCGGATATGATGCCTTGCTGGGCCAGAATTCCACCTCCAGGGGAACTGAGCCCAGCTTATCCGAGATGACGATCTTTCCAGTCGTCATCGGCATGTGCTCAGCATACCTCCATGGGTTAGCATCTGAGCACAAGGGAAGGTCTTTCACATTGAGCTTTTTCTGGGGCCCATGTGATTCTGCAAGGCACTCCATTCGCAGTTCCATTGCAGCCGCCTTCTCCTGATTCTCCTTCTGCATTTGTTGGATCATTCCAACAATAGAAGAGAGGGCCTGTCCCAGCTCTACTGGGAGACCGGCCAATATAGAGGGGCTTGAACTTCATCCTGGGCTTCTGCCAGGAGGTCTTCCTCCTGACACCCGTCCACATCAGACATCCTGTCATCTAGCTGGATGTCTTGCATCGCGACCGCGACTTCAGCATCCACCTGGATCTGAACTTAGGGGATCTCCTCTTGAGGCTGGGGAATCACTGCATCAGCTGATGCCTTAGGGAAAGGATACGTCCTCATCTTCTCACTTGGAAGATAAGAGCCAGAAGTGTTCTTTTGGAAGCCCCTTACCCAGGTACGAAGCTTCTTCCTAGCTATTTAAATGTCTCAGTAATCAGGTTAGTGCATACAGTACATACCTGAGGGTCCCAATACCGGGGATCATCCTTGGAGACAGCGTATGCTGCGTGTCTCCTACAAAACTCATGTCCGCAGAGGTTCTTGCTGCTGACATTGCAGAAAGCACTTCCCCACTTCGGAGTGTCCTTCTGTAAAGAGAAGAAATTTCCATGAGTATCAAGTGAACTATGTATCACTGGATATGCATAGTATAGCATAACAATTCAGAAAGGAAAGACACACACTTGTGTTTCCCTCACAACCCATTGTTGCAGCCTTCCAGATAATAAAATCAAAATGGTTTATCTCTTCTAGAGTAACCAATGCAAGGTTTCCAGAGGAAACAGGTGGAGCTCACACCTAAGCAATGATTTTAAAATCCTGGATAATAGACAGGGAAGAACTCAGCTTCCTATCTGTAGGGCAACAGCAAAGGGATGTGCAAGAAAAAACAATAGTGTTAGAAGACACAGTGCTGTACCAAAACCCTTACCATAGTTTTCTTCTTACTGTATATGTTATACTGAAGAATACTAGTACAGTATAGGGGGATGTGTGCCGGCCTGCCTTTGCCGGCCGGCACACACCACAACTAGCTTTAAAGTATACTACTTAACAGCTATAGGGCGGCAGCACTCTGGTTCAAATGCCTGTGCCGGTCGGCAGCAACTGCCGGCCGGTAACAGCCAGTGTTGGCCGGCAATGGCTGCCGGCCAGCAACTACACAAGGTAGTACCCAGCTGCGGGCCACCCTCTTGGTGACCGGCAGACAAGGGCTGACATAACCCGGCCGGCAAAGGTACAAGACCGATGCCAGCTGGCAGCAAAAGAACCAGAGGACTACACCTGCCCGGCTGCCGGCCTCATAGGCCGGCAGCCGGGACAGGTACAGCACTAGAGAGAAAAAGAAAACTAGAATGGATGCCGGGATAAGAGTGTACACAACCTCCAAGCCCGGCAACCGAAAGAGTGCATATAAGGAAGGGGAGAAACTAATTCAGGCTTCCTTGACCAATGCCGTCCGGCTCTGCCGGCAGGCATGGATGAGGGACCAAGAGAGGTCCGGGCAGCACTCGAAAACATAAGACCCTTGCCGGCCAGCAGCTCTGCCGGCCGGCAAGGGGCTGAGTCAATTCCACATCCTAACCTATACTAGGTCCAGAAGTAGAACGACGTACAGTACAGTAAGACCCCTGCCGGCCAGCTCTGCCGGCCGGCAAGGGGCTGAGTCAATTCCACATCCTAACCTATACTAGGTCCAGATGTAGAACGACGTACAGTACAGTATGAAGAAAGAGGGGGAAGGGACAAGAGGGTCCTGCCAACCTTGCTTTAGTGACAGATCACCCGCAGCTAAGAAACTTATCTTAGCCTAAGGGAGATCTAAGGGGAAAGGCCAGCAATACTTGCCAGCTTCCAGAGCACCAAAGCAAGGAAGGCGTTGCTACTCCCAAGGGAAGAACTTATCCTCCCGCGAGAACAGCAACAGGACTAGTCTGGTAGATCACAAAAGAAGGAATCATATCCACAGAAACCTTCGGTAGTGACCTAAGGGAGCTAAGCTCCCTTTGTATGTGTTAGGTCAGCGAGGGGGACTCAGCCCCAAGCCAGACAACACAGACTCAGACTAAAACTCTGTTGTTCTGTCCCTCTTGAACCATAACTACAGAAACAGGAAGGTACAGTAACACCCTAGTATAGTTTTATCGAAAATAAATTTCGGAAAAAACCACTTAGGGATAAGCCCAAGGCTTAAACAGAGGGAAAGGGATTGCATACCTTCTCCGAAGAAAAGAAAGCAACCGGGGAGTATGATAAAGTATACTAAGGCTCCATAAGCAACTAGCCTAGGCACCAAGAGAATCGATTACCTAATTCACCGAAACTCACTCGTATACTATCTTGGAAATATTCCACACAGTCTAAAATGTATAAAATATAGCCTAAAGCTTCAATAAAATTTTAATTACACTCGGAAAAACCATAATCATGCATGAAGTACTAGGACCAAACGACTAGGCTACATGGCCTAGCGTAGGCCAGAATGGCGAATACTTTGCCAAATAATACTAAGCACGAAAGGAAATCCTATGTAATGCTAAATAGCTAAAATTTATTAAAGCAAAACAACCAGGAATGTCGCTCTGACTAACTAACTTATACCTAGCGAGCGACAGCGTCCAAGACGCCTCTGGTAGGCTACGGCTCTTGTATCAAAGATTAATCCTATTAATCACTCAAAATTTTACCAAGAGCCTACATTTATACATAACAGACACTATACTCAACTTATCAGAGGCCGACGAAGAAGCCATGAAAAAAGTCGAATAAATCCAAGATTTGCGAGAAAAACAGGAAAAAACACCGAGTTGTTAAGCTACGCAAAAAGGAATACAGATGGCGCCAGGATTGGCGCCAGGCACGCATACGAATCGGGGGATAGGGAAGCCTTGGGAGCGGCTCCCCTTTTTCTTTCCCGAATTCGTATCTCGCCAATCACCTCCTACGAGACGAAATCTCTGTCCAGGATGTAGATTGCCATGTGACGTGTCTAGAATACGTCCTCTGATATGTCGCGATATCCCTTTCACGAGGGATACTCGCTCCAGGAGTTAGAATTCTGGTACCTTAAGGTAAATTCTCTGGGAATATCGCCGTAGTTGTAATATACCCTAGGAAGCTACCCTATAGGAACTTCCATCAGGACGACATGGCTTGAGCCCAAAAATATATATATATATCTAAAGTAGGAAGATGTGATGTAGTTCTAAGGGAAAAGTATGGGAAATATGTCTGGGTAATAAGCAAAGCTCTACCTCCAGTTTGTTTCTTCATTATGATCAGAGATAAACGGAAACAAAACATTGGTTGCCATTTTTTATCGTGCTTTTTAGCATGTTTAGGAAATGCATGATATGAAATCGCCTTTAATATTTGTGCCTGTTTTAGTTTAGGGTACTGTAGTACATGCATTAAGTGTTCTGTACATTAAAGGGTAGTTTGTTAACAGTACTACGTACAAGGGAAGGTTTTAAAAGTCTGAATATACATGTTGAATAAATAGGTAAATATGGTGTCACTACTTCGCGGATTTTCACCTATTGCGGCCGCGTCTGGAACCTATCTACCGCGATAAACGAGGGTTCACTGTATTTCGAAACACAACTAACAGAAATAATTCCATTGGGGCCATGGCAATCAGCAACTTGCCTATTTAAATGTGTTTACTCCCCATTTCCAATACTTTCTATGTACTATACTATATTTTTTTATAATATCAAATTGTTCTTATTAATCAAACATTTGATATACTTTAAAGTTCTAATAACTTGAAAAAAGGTTAAAATTACAACCAGGATGGGTGTAAACACTATATTTCCCGTTATAACACGACCCAAAATACAGACAAATTTTAATGTTTGTCATATCTACTGTATAAGACAACTGGTGAATAGCAAAACCATCACTCTATAGACTAGCTTTTGTTAAATCATTGAAAATCCAGAATTATCAAAATAAAGGCGATTTTATATCATGCGTTTCCTAAACAAGCCAAAAAGCGCAATAAAAAACGACAACCAATGTTTTGTTCGCGTTTATCTCTGATCATAACGAAGAAACAGACGCATTTACACATCTGTGTATAGGTTAGTTTTTTCATCGACAGCAATCTTACCAAGTATTGATGATGTGTTGATTTTGCTATTACCAATGTTCTACTCAATTTTTCTTAGAACTTCCAATTAAATGAAATGAATGCCATTTATATAATGTTTTTCTTTATGACGCTACCTGAAACGGAAACCTTCCATTCGTTTACTGTACATTCCATCTTCGATTATACTGTAATAAACAAACGAAGGCATTAAACACGCATGATCAAAGTGATAAATAATGACATTAAAAGCTTTTAGTAAATATGTTATTACAAATATTATTTACCGTATCTATATAAATTCCTACATACGTAGCAAAGCAGGAAAACTTTTTGTTTTTGTTTTTGCGTGTAATCAACAATAACAAACTGCCGCTAACAATAATTCTAAACTGTTACGAAAGATAATTGTCCATTTCATATCCAAAATACTTTTGCTAACTTCAGTTATAAGTCAACTCGTACCCACCTCAATTATGGAACCGTCAGAAAAAAAGTAAAAGAAGAAGAAAATACTAGGCCGTGTTTTAAAGTCATCGAACAATTAAGTTACTGCTATAACGTTCAACGTGACAGAGAAGTGCGAGTTTGGAGAAAATAAGGAAAATTGAATCATGATTGATTTTTAATATAATTAATACCTTGTGAAGCCACAAAATTTCATTTGTTAGAGCAGTGGTTCTTAACCTTTTTCAGTGTTCGCACCCTTTTCAAATCAGCAGTCAGTTCTCGCACCCCCCCCACCCCCGGAATCTGAATATATGAAAAAGCTAAAAATATAAATTTGATGTAATAATGAAACCTTTTTTTATTCAATATTCATTCATGCAGCCCAAAGTTCTTTCAAGAGAAAAAATTATGAGTATGTATCAACAAGAATATTTTTTTTTTATTTGGTTCAAAATTACATTATATTTTGCCTGTACTGCACTGTAAACCTAGTGACTTCATTATTGCTGTTTTTTCTCCATAATGGCATCAAATCTTGGTGTCTTAGTTCTGAGCGCTACTCGCATGTCATGTTCAGAATTCAGCCGATTTCTGCTTTTCATTTTGATGTGAAGTAGACAAGAAAATCCTTGCTCACACAAGTAAGTAGTTGCAAAAGGTACAAGCACTTCGAGTGCTTTCGTTACTAGTGCAGGGTATGCTTCCAGCTGAGAAGCCAAGAAATGGTCCAGCTGACTATTGGTGAACTTAATTTGGATTCCACGATTGTGTCTCATGTCGATGAGATCTTCTTTGATGCTGCCATCATCATCAACATCTTCCAAATTCTGCATGAAAGGGTTCAAGATCCAGTTATTACAGGCTTGTAACTCTCCACATGAGAAGTAACCATCAAAGGAAGTACACAGCATCTGCATATGTTCAACAATTTATGCAACAAAGTTTGGAGGCAGGTTAGAATTTTCAGTGACTGTCTCTTCCAGGCAGGGGAAATTCCCCAAATTCCCCATCTTCACATGCTTTATCCACAAGACAAGTTTTTCCTTGAATGCAGCCAATTTCTCGCTTGCAGTCACAATGTTAAGTCCCCTTCCCTGCAGAGAGTGATTGAGTTCACTGAGTGCTGAAAACACATCAGCCAAGTAGGCAAGCATCTGAACAAAACTAGGGTCATTGAAATGCATGGCCAGTTCTTGTACCCATTCATGGAGAAAATGGTGAATTTCTCCTCGTTCATCCAAATCATATACGTGTACCCCGGACTCGAGTTTGTTGCAAATTTATCCCTTCATTAGGAAAACAGATTTAGGTATATCTCTTCGAACACTGTTTAAGACTAGGCAACCATTTTTTTTTTTTTTTTTTTTTTAAAGAAAAAATTTAAAGCGTAGGTAAAAACGTATACTTTCTTATATATTTCACAGGTATCCTCGCACCCCTTAGAAACCAGGTTCGCACCCCCGGTTAAGAACCCCTGTGTTAGAGAGATAGAGGTAAAAAATGAGAGAGAGAGAGAGAGAGAGAGAGAGAGAGAGAGAGAGAGAGAGAGAGAGAGAGAGAGAGAGAGAGAGAGAGAGAGAGAGAGAGAGTTAAAAGTACTAAACAAAAAATATGATAGATTAAAACACATTGGTGCTTATGTAATATTAACTAACTGTATAGATGGTATAAACAACGGATTTTGAGCGAAGCGAAAAATCTATTTTTGGGTGAGATAGCCATGGCGTCCTGATGGAAGGTTCCTTTTTGGTAGCTTCCTTGGGTATACAAACTACTAGATATTCCCAGAGAATTTAACCACAGGTTATCACAGAATTCTAACTTCTGGAGCGAGTATCCTAAAGGTTTCCCTTTAAGACATCGTATATCAACAGGGGACGTATGTATTAACGCGCCACATAGCTATCTGCACCCCACATAGAGTTAACACTTCGATGTGTAGGAGCGGAGAATAGCTGGGGAGCCGTTCCACAGCTAATCTCGTCCGTGGCTACTTTTGGTACTCAAAACGTAAACAAACGGGCGCCATTGCTAAATGACGTCATGTCCGTCCTCATCCTGAAGCCAGTTGCTTGCCGATCACCATGATACAGCAGGACAGGGTGGGACCTGAAAGGCTGGACGAAGTAGCAGGGAGGGTCAATCAGGACGCCATGGCTATCTCACCCAAAAATAGATTTTTCGCTTCGCTCAAAATCCGTTTTTTGGGCTCAAGCCATGGCGTCCTGATGGAAGAATACCAGAGAATCAATGTATTGTGGTAGATTTTCCCCTTTTAGTGTAAGTGCCGAGGGCTTTGAATAGAGTAAGCATGGTAATCTTGATAGAGGTACCGTGGGGCTGAAACTCCCTGCCCCCCTTGGCAGAGAAGTCCCAACGGACCATGCTGAGGATCAAAGTGGTTCTTGAAGGGCTACCCACCTTGCGGGGAGAACGTGAAGAACTCTGAGACAAGACAGAATAGTTGCTATTCGTATAGGAACATTCTCAAAAAACAGACAAGTGGGGGTTAGGCACTGTATATTGTAAGGAGAACAGTCTGGTCTCGAAGGTATAGCGCAAGTAAGTATTCAGTTAGGAATATTACATAGCATGGGTGAGTATATAATATGGATTGAATCCAATTATCTTCATCTTTTTTATAGAGGAAAAAGGGGAAGGATAATGAAACTATGACAACCATGTATTTCATAGTATAAGTAGGAGCGGATTGAGACGTACAAGTAAATAAAATAGAAATTTTATTTCACAATTGCAGAATATGGTAATAAATGCAATAAAGGATGTAAAGGTATTTACAATAAATTATAATGTACATAGTAATGAAAGACTTCGCTCTTGAATCTTAAAGAAAATTTCAAATTATTTGAAAGCACGGGTTCCAGAGGAACATTAGTCTTTTAAAAGAAAAACACAGCATGCACTAGGCATACGGCACTCATGAGACGACTATGACATTTCACCTGAGAGAAGAACAGTCTATGAAAAACACTAAGTGTCTTTGAATTCACTACGTATCACGTGAGGGTCAACATAGGCACCCGAGGAGTTAGAGTCCCAAGTAACTCACTGTTCTATGCAGAGTTAGGTGCAGGTTTCATAACACTACCTGCGGCTACCACGAAATGTTTGACTTCATGCACTTGTTTCGCGTAATGCTTGAAGAAAACACGCGAGGATTTCCAGCCTGTGAAACTCTTGAGGCTTTCGAAATCCATACTCTGAAAGAAATTCAGAGACGATGCGACTTTTCTAGGATCATGACCTGCGGGTGTACTGTCAGGATCCACTCTGCGAATGAAGTAGGTGATCTTCGCTCTTAGTTGTTTCAGTGACAGGTCGCTGCCCGATGTTTCTCCTTTGAAGAGTTGGCCTCCACCAAAGTCAGAAGTTCTATGAAGATAGACCTTGAGGCTCTCTACTGGACATAGAGAGGCATCTTCTTTCAGGGGCAGATTCTCCAAGGGCCCCATCTTTTGGTGGGTAGTTCGTTTTTAGCGAGAAACGTCGGATCCGGGAAGAGGGTAAGGTCTCCTGAGTCTGTAAACAGAATGTGACCCTCGTCCCTTGATAATGCCACTATTTCGCTGACTCGGGCTCCTGAAGCAAGAGCAAAAAGAAATATAACCTTTTGAGTCAGATCCTTGAAAGGGCACGAATCATTGTCCAAACTGGAGGCAAAATGGAGCACCTTGTCCAGGGACCAGGAGATAGGTTTTGGTGGGGGTGCTGGGCGTAGACGAGCGCATGCCTTCGGCAGTTTATTGAAGATGTCGTTGGACAGATCAATCTGGAAGGCGTACATTAGCGGTCTAGTCAAGGCCGATTTGCAAGTAGAAATCGTGTTGGCTGCTAAGCCCTGTCCATGAAGGTGAATGAAGAAGGACATGCAAAAATCGATGGTGATTTCCGTAGGATTTTTTGCCTTAACGAATGAGACCCATTTTCTCCAGGATGATTCGTATTGCCGTCGTGTGGATTCGGTCTTGTATTCCTCGAGGAAGTCTAGACTTTTCTTCGAGATCCCAAACCTTTTCTTCACGGCTAGGGAGAGAAAATCATGAGATGAAGGTCCCTGACTTTCGATGATGAAGCGAAGACAGTCGACTTCTGTACTTGCTGGGAGAGAACTGGGCCCGGGAGAGGGATCAGCGTGGGTTGTAGCTCCAGGACTAGGGGGTACCAGTTACTCTGGGGCCACTTGGGAGCCACTAGGGCTGCTGTTCCTTTGAAGGTTCTCAGTTTGGAGAGGACTTTTAGCAGAAGGTTGGTGGGAGGGAACAGGTAGATCCTGGACCATCTGTTCCAATCCAGTGACATGGCATCCACTGCTTCTGCCTTGGGGTCCTCGTACTGGGCCACATATCGAGGAAGTTGATTGTTGTCGCTCGTTGCGAAGAGATCGATCTGGAGTTCTGGGACTTGGTGAGAGATGAAGGAGAAGGATCTTGCGTCTAGAGACCATTCCGACTCTATCGGGCTTGTTCGAGATAGAGCGTCCGCCGTCACGTTGCGGAATCCTTGTAGGTGAACTGCAGACAGGTGCCATTTCTTCTTCTCTGCTCTGCCAGACGGAAGATTGTTAGAAGCACCTGATTTATCTGGGGCGATCTTGAGCCTTGGCGATTGAGACATCGAACTACCACCGAGTTGTCCAGGGTCAGACGAATATGGATCGAGGGAGGCGGGGAGAGTTTCTTCAGAGTTAGAAGGACCGCCATGGCCTCCAAGATGTTGATGTGAAACGTCTTGAATAGGGGAGACCATGTTCCTTGAGCCTGTTTTTGGTGGGAGTGACCTCCCCAACCCTCCAGCGAAGCGTCCGTGTGGATGTTGAGTGATGGAGGTGGGTGTTGAAGAGGGATGGACCTTTTCAGGGCCTTTGCTTCCGACCACGGCTTTAGGAGCAGCCGAAGTCTGTTTGGGAGCTGTCTCTTGAGGTCTCTTCGAGCGATGGATGCGGAACGTCTCCAGACTCCCGCGGCATCCTTTAGCTGCGCACGTAGCACTGGGTTTGTCACTGAGGCGAACTGTAGAGAGCCTAGAACTCGTTCCTGCTGACGTCTTGAGATCCGTTTGGATTTCAGCAGTCGCTTGACAGACCCTGTTATTTCCTTCCTTTTCTTCTGGGGGATGGAAAGGCGGTGTGACTGAAGGTTCCACTGGATTCCTAACCATTGGAACTTCTGAGCTGGAGAGAGGCGAGATTTCTTCTCGTTTATCTTGAATCCGAGGTGTTCTAGGAACTGGGTAACCTTGTTGCAGGATCTTAAACAATCCTCGGGCGATGGAGCCCAGACCAGCCAGTCGTCGAGGTAGGCCATCACCTGGACGCCTCGGAGGCGAAGCTGTTGAACGATGGCGTCTGCCAGCTTTATGAAGATCCGAGGGGCCACGTTGAGGCCGAAGGGCATGGCCCTGAAGGCGTAGCTTTTCCTTTGGAGTCGAAATCCTAGGTAGGAGGAAGCGTGGTGGTTCATTGGAACGTGCCAGTAGGCATCCGCCAGGTCTATGGAGACCGTGTTGCAACCTTGAGGCAGAAGGGTCCTTATCTGTTGAAGAGTCAGCATCTTGAACTTGTTGTTCGCTATGAACTTGTTGAGGGGGGATAAGTCTAGAATGACTCTGAGTTTGTCGGAGTCCTTCTTGGGGACGCAAAACAGTCTCCCTTGGAACCTGGTTGACTTTACCCTCCTTATCACCTTCTTGTCCAAGAGATCTAGGACATATTCTTCCAGAAGGGGGGTTGATTGTTGGAAGAATTGCTGGAAGGTTGGGGGTGGTTGAGTCCAACTCCAGCCTAGACCTTTCTTGACGATGCTGTGTGGCCAGGGATCGAAGGTCCAACGATCCTGGAATTGGCGGAGTCTTCCTCCCACCGGAAGCACTTCATTGCTTCTGGTGTCCCGAGGGTTTACTGCCTCGGCCGCTAGCTCCCCTTCCTCCTCTGCCTCTGGAGGGACGGTGAGATGCGTCTCTGCCTGCACCTCTGTTTGAGCCTCTACCTTTGGGACGAAAGGTAGTTGACTGTTGCTCGAAAGCAGGGGTGAAAACCGGCGACTGTGACAAGACCGGTTGGGTGACCAGCTGAAAGGTCTGCTGTTGCTGAGCTGCCACTTGGGGAGTAGCGGATCCCGGAAACTGCCGTCTCTGTTGATGTTGCTGGGGTTTCGGCTTGGAGGATTTCCTCTTAGGCTGAGGGCCGTCGTCCTGAGAGGATTTCCTTTTCTTCGACATGCCCCACTTGTGGAGAAGGTTCCTGTTCTCCGTGGCGGCCTTGTCTGTGATCTCTTTCACAAGGGAGGAGGGAAAGAGGTGCTTACCCCAGATGTTGGAGGAAATCAGCCTCCGGGGTTCGTGTCTCACTGTGGCACTGGAGAACACGAATTCACGACAGGCTCTACGAGCCTTCATGAAGCTGTACAGGTCTTTTACTACGGTCGCCAAATGTGTTTTGGCGAGCACCATGTAGTAGTCAGGGACTCTAGTGTCACCGGCCATGACGTCGAGCTGTACCTGGAGGGACATGGATGCGGCGAGCCTTTCCTTCGTGTCATGTTCCCGGCGAAGGAGATGGTCATTAAGTTTCGGGAGGTCTTCGTTAAACTGACGGCCAGCTACGTCAGGTTCTAGTTTCCCTACCACGAATGTATGCTGGACATCTCTCCAGTGTCGAACATCGGGGGGAGTAATCAGGGAGAAGGGTCTGCACTCCTCCAGTGCAGGGCAAGGTTTTCCTTCTTCCACTGCCTTGTGTACCGCAGCGAAGGCCTTTTCCATGAAGGGGAGGGTCGCATCGTCTGATGCGACGTAGTAGGGTGCTTCTTGCTAAGCGCCGGAAGTTTTGAGCAGGTAAAACCCCTACTTTTTACTGTATTGGCCAGCATAGCCTGGGCCTTCGGGAGATCGAACACAATCACCTCCTTCGGTTCGGTCTCTTCTTTAGAGGCGGGTTCGGATCGAAGTCGCACGTAACAGTCCGGATAAGCCTCAAAATTCGGGAAGAATTGCACTTCTTCCAGGACAATTGATCCGATCTTCTCACTGATGAAGATCCTGCCTGTTGTAATTGGCATGTGCTCGGCATACCTCCAGGGGTTGGCGTCCGAGCATGCCGGGAGGTCCTTAACCAAAATCCTTTTCGGCTGCTTTGAACTTCCCATGGTCCTGATGTATTCATGTGTCTCACGGAGTTTCTTGTCCATGAGAGCTTCGAGCATTCGGAACATCTCCTGGGCGCTGGATGGGATGGGGTCCGGGGTAGCGGAGGTAGACGGGAGTGATACGTCCGTCAGTGTAGGAGTCGGTGTGGGGGTGGAAGGTGGAGCGACCTCCTGCTCCGACTCAGTGTATTCCACTTGGTCTTCCTTATAGTCCAGTTCTTCGGCCATGAGGTTCCTCTCCGTGTTCTCTGACACTTCCGACATACGTTCCGCGTTGTCGGTATCCAGACGGCACTTGTGCATGGACTGGGCCATGACTACATCAGGTTCCACCGTTATCTGGACGGTGGGGATCTGATCCTTGGGGACCACAGAGTCTGGGGATGCCTTCGGGAAAAGCAAGGCCCTCAAGTCTTCGGTGGCAAGGTATGGTCCGGTGCCGTTCTTTTGGAAGCCACGCACCCACTTGCGTAGCTTCTCTCGAGAAGCGTCCCTAACCTCCGCTGAGGGAGGATTATTGAACGCCTCGACCAGGCGGTCCTTGCAGACTGTACAGTTCTGCGGGTCCCAAAACTTCAGATCGCCTTTCTTGTTGGCGCAAGGGGCGTGGGTCCTACACGCCGTGTGCCCGTAGAAGTGCGGGCGCTTCACTCCACAGAAGCCGTGGTCGCATTTCACGTACTCCTCCTGTAAGAGAAAGAGTACATGAGTATGGGGAAGTCATATTAATGACTTATATTCTAAAGTTAAATATTAAAAGGTTAATTTTTAACTTAATCTTAAGTGATATCAACATTGTGATGTTTGAGAGTGGAGCGGGAAATGAAGTAGATAGACACATACTCCGTGTAACCCGCCCGGCTGGTTACCGTAACCTTATCCATAGGCAATTTGTTTGTGACCGAGGACACAGGGTAGAATTCTCCATAGATTGCCAGGGAGGCAAAGGGAATTCTAGAAGAAATTGCCAAGGATATAAAACTGGGACTGAGACCACTCAGACCATTGAATTGGGGATGTAGAAAACCCCATAGGGTAACGGTTTCCGGCAGCCAGCCGTGCTAAGATACACGCAGCATGCTGGAAAATTGTGATATGCAAGAAGACAGCACGGCTACTAATAGAACGGTAAGACAATACCTATCTATTTATGTAGTCAAACCATCTGGTTGCAGGGTAGGGCTATCAGCATGTGTTGATAGCTAGGAGAAGGGGTGTAAGTGTCTTGGCGCCTCCGGAATGCGCCGGAAAACCGGCGGTACGCCGGAGGCCGCTCCAGCAGAGTTTCTGGCATTAGGGAAGACAAATAGAGAAGTCAAGAGTAATGCCAGGATGGCGGCCGCCGGTACAACGGCGGCACGCCGGCGGGAGACGGCGGCTCCGGCAGCCGAAGGTTTCCGGCTTGGTCACAGGGACAAGGGTGAGCTATAGCAGAACCGGACTGCTGGTAATGGATGCCGGCACGCCGGGGCCCGGTCCGATGGACGGACGACCGAAGGTAGAAGGTATGAGGGTAGGCCATCGGCTGTACGCCGACGGGAGGCGGCAGCCCTCCGGCACACGGAGGGCTGTCGGCCACGGGGGAGCAAGGAGGGTGTCACCAATGGGGAAGGTCTGTATCGCCGACAGTAGAGGCGGCAAGGGACCGGCACCAGGACAGTGAAAGAGACAGAAGGAGGGATGTAGGAGTACGGACACGAACCCCAAGGCATCCCACCTGAATGGGTGTACCCATGATAGAGGCTAGCCCTATCACCCAGTGGAAGGGAGCCGCAGGCGGCCGGGAGCCAGTGTAGCCCAAGGGAGGGCTAGGGAACACCCAAGAGGGGGAGAACCCCTGCGGACAAAACGCATCCAGTGGCTAACCCCATAGGACACTATGAAGGGTATATGTACCAGAGCGGACTGCACACAGGGACTCAAGGTAGCCCTATCACTCCACCCTAAGGAGGAGTTGTAGGACAGGGGACAGATGGGTATAGGCTAACCTGAGTATAGGCTAGGCCATACAAGAGATAGGTGGGGAGGGGAGAAGAAGAAGGGTCTTCCATAGGGGAGGTTCTGTACCAAAACGGCCACCAAGGAAGGGAGGACGCTCCCTAGCCTAAGGCAGGCAGCCTGACTGAGAACGGTGCATGGGTACCGTTTCAAGCAAGGCACAGAACTAGCTCCTCCCAAGCCTAACCTAGAGCAGGGATATTACACCCTGAACCAGGAAGGTTGGAAGACGTATCGCTATTGCAGGGAAGGTCAGGAACCTAGCCTCAGCAATAGAGGAAGGGCAGGCCGTTCCTCATTCTCGGACGCAACCCTAAGGGGGAATCATTCCCTTAGGGAGGACAGAGAAGCGAT
>NC_090734.1:67475314-67525314 GCF_036898095.1 Palaemon carinicauda
TGGGAGCACTTATGGGATGTTAGGGACAGAAAAGATGGAAAGTGACACAGGATAAAGTGGATGCAACTGCAGGTGGGTAACTATCAGCCCCCCCCCCCCCTTTTTTTTTTTTACATTAGTGGTCACAAGGCTAATAATTATAGAAGTTATTAGGTGAGATTTCCAAATAGATATGCAATAGATGATATCACAGAATTTAAAAATGAGTGAGAAACTGAAGTTAAAGTACAAATATACAAAATGCCAAATAAACAAATGGTGGGTAGACTTCAAAGAAGGGTACTCCGTAAACCTGCACCATAATAGTGTATGCTTGTTCTGTCAGCAGGAACAGGAAATAGAAAAGCTGAAAAATGAAAACCAAGAACTAATTATACAATTGATAGAGATCATATGCAAGTTCCAGTGGTTAGAAATAAGGAACACAGAAGTCATAGATTATTATGTAGAAAATTGGATTAATATCCAAGAAATACAAAATAATGTAAAATGAAGGGCAGAACCTAGAGAGGAAATAACCAACAAAAGCAGAAAGTTCATGAAACCCACTTGAGGAAGTGTAGGTAAGGTCAAGAAGACTAAACAACAAAGGCATAATTGCAGGAACATCAGTTGCTGTAAAGTCACGGAGACATTATCTATTCTACAAATGTCTATTGTGATATAAAACCTCATTGTAGTTAGATTAAAGTAGCTTAATTGAACATTAATCATATTTTAGACACTTTGGTTCTCTGAAGATGAAAAGTAGTAACATTTTTAACAAGACTGTAAGAAGCTGGGCTCTAGGGTATTAAGAGAGCAATAAGAATGGATAAAGGCTGAAAGTAATTGTGTTTTCTTTAATGTATCTTTCATCACTTGAGAATATTTTTCCTCGATGTACCAGGTAGTAGGTTGGAGTGGAATATACCGGTAATTGATGCTTCAAACCAGCATAAATCTTAACTTATTTAAATGATTAAGACCAAGTAAAAACTGCATACATCTGATTATAATGAGATTTAATATATTCCAGGTGAACCTGAAGAAAGACTGCCCTTTTTGGGAAGATGATAGCAAATGTGCCATTCGTTACTGTAGTGTCCAGCCTTGCACTAATGTAAGTATAGTATAATTTTCATGGAATTGTTTCCAGTACAGCATTTTTAGACTTAATTTTATGAAAGATAATTTTTAGGAAATCATTGATTTACTTCTGTACTGTAATTAGATTATGGTATGTTTGTAGAATTAAGTCGGATATTAAGTTGGGAAATTCATACAGTATTTCAAAGACTGATTGTTCTTCCAAGATATTTTGCTCTATGAATATCCCAAGAATATCTTCAGTATATAGTGATATACTGTACTCAATTTTTTTCTTCTCATGACTACATTTAGTATTTATTTTATTTTTCTGTTCTTGTTTTACCTTATTTTCCGTTAACTAGAAATGGGCATTCTGGTATCCCTCTTAACTGCAATGCATGTTTTTTTTTATATATTTTTTCAAGGCAAGTACAGTGGTTGTGCCAAAGTATTGAATAATGTTAGATTTGAATTTTGTTGGTGTTTGCTGGTGCCATATTCATGTTTATGAACACTGTATTTAAGTTTCAGAAGAGATTACAAATATCAAAAGTAATTTTTATTTTTCCTATCTTTACTAACCTAAGTTCTTTAAATCACAAATTTTTTATACTAATTTGTATATTTCCTAAATAAGCAAACCTCGGTCCTTCAATAGAGTATGTTTACAGCGAAGCTGGATACGGCTGTTAAAACCTAACTTTTTGGTGACCGATAGACATTGTTGGGGTTGTCAATGTTATGACCCCGAGATGACCGATGGATGTCCTGAACATTGCAAGAAGTTATTTTTCTTTCAAATATTCATCAAAGATAAAAGAATGGCACCTTTGTGTTAAATAGGCATATGTAAGTTCTACAGCCTTAGATTAACCACAGCTCAGATCATCCTGAATAACATTTATTCAGGAAGAAAATGCAATGCAACAAACCTCTCATTCCTATCTTTTATACTCTTTGTTGGGGGGTGAATATATATGAACATGTTAGTAGTGGTGGTTTTTGTTATCTAGAAAAGTTTTATTGCGATTCTGATTATTCTCTTGTAAGATATAACCTTTTAAGAAAGAACCCAAAATGTGTGGTATAACACAAATATTAAGGTTACTACAGTAGTTTGAAAATGTTTAGTATTTTTTTTTTATAGTGTCCAAGATTCCAGTCCTGGGTGCAACATCATACATATACCATGGCATTTCCCGCAATTTTGGGGGGTAGCCGACATCAAACAAATGAAACAAAAAAGGGGACCTCTCCTCTCTACGTTCCTCCCAGCCTGACAAGGGACTCAACCGAGTTCGGCTGGTACTGCTAGGGTGCCACAGCCCAACCTCCCCCGTTATCCACCACAGATGAAGCTTCATAACGCTAAATTCCCTACTGCTGCTACCTCCGCGGTCAACCAAGGCACCGGAGGAAGAAGCAGGGCCTACCGGAACTGTGTCACAATCGCTCGCCATTCATTCTTATTTCTAGCACGCTCTCTTGCCTCTCTCACATCTATCCTCCTATCACCCAGAGCTTCCTTCACTCCATCCATCCACCCAAACCTTGGCCTTCCTCTTGTACTTCTCCCATCAACTCTTGCATTCATCACCTTCTTTAGCAGACAGCCATTTTCCATTCTCTCAACATGGCCAAACCACCTCAACACATTCATATCCACTCTACCTGCTAACTCATTTCTCAGACCCGTTCTCACCCTCACTACTTTTTTCCTAACCCTATCTACTCAAGATACACCATCCATAATCCTTAGACACTTCATCTCAAACACATCCAATTTTTGTCTCTCCGTCACTTTCATTCCCCACAACTCTGATCCATACATCACAGTTGGTACAATCACTTTCTCATACAGATCTCTCTTTACATTCATGCCCAACCCTATATTGTTTACCACTCCTTTAACTGTCCCCAACACTATGCATCCTTCATTCACTCTCTGACGTACATCTCCTTCCACTCCACCATTTGCTGCAACAACAGACCCCAAGTACTTAAACTGATCCACCTCCTCAAGTACCTCTCCATTCAACATGACATTTAACCTCGCACCACCTTCCCTTCTCGTACATCTCATAACCTTGCTCTTACCCACATTAACTCTCAACTTCCTTCTTTCACACACCCTTCCAAATTCTGTCACTAATCGGCCAAGCTTCTCTTCTGCGTCCGCAACCAGTACAGTATCATCTGCAAACAACAACTGATTTATCTCCCATTCATGGTCATTCTCGTCTACCAGTTTCAATCCTCGTCCCAGCACTCAACCATTCACCTCTCTCACCACTCCATCAACACAGAAGTTAAACAACCACGGCGTCATCACACATCCCTGTCTCAGCCCCACTCTCACCGGAAACCAATCGCTCACTTCATTTCCTATCCTAACAGATGCTTTACTACCTTTGTAGAAACTTTTCACTGCTTGCAACAACCTTCCACCAACTCCATATAACCTCATCACATTCCACATTGCTTCCCTATCAACTCTATCATACTCTTTCTCCAGATCCATAAACGCAACATACACCTCCTTACCTTTTGCTAAATATTTCTCGCATATCTGCCTAACTGTAAAAATCTGATTCATACAACCCCTACCTCTTCTAAAACCACCCTGTACTTCTAAGATTGCATTCTCAGTTTTATCCTTAATCCTATTAATCAGTACTCTACCATACACTTTTCCAACTACACTCAACAAACTAATACCCCTTGAATTAAAACACGCATGCACATCTCCCTTACCCTCATATAGTGGTACAATACACGCACAAACCCAATCTACTGGTACCATTGACAACACGAAACACATACTAAACAAGCTCACCAACCATTCAAGTACAGTCTCACACCCTTCCTTCAACATCTCAGCTCTCACACCATCCATACCAGATGCTTTTCCTACTCTCATTTCATCTAGTGCTCTCTCACTTCCTCTCTTGTAATCTCTCTCTCATTCTCATTTCCCATTACCGGCACCTCAACACCTGCAACAGCACTTATATCTGCCTCCCTATTATCCTCAACATTTAGTAAACTTTCAAAATATTCCGCCCACCTTTTCCTTGCCTTCTCTCCTTTTAGCAACCTTCCATTTCCATCTTTCACTGTCTCTTCAATTCTGAACCAGTCTTCCTTGCTCTCTTCACTTCTTTCCAAAACTTCTTATTCTCTTCATATGAATGACCCAATCCCTGACCTCACCTTAGGTCAGCTGCCCTCTTTGCCTCACTTACCTTGCGCTTTGCTTCCACATTTTTCTCTCTATATCTTTCATACTTCTCTACACTATTACTCTGCAGCCATTCTTCAAAAGCCCTCTTTTTCTCTTCCACTTTTACCTTCACTCCTTCATTCCACCATTCACTGCCCTTCCTCATGGTGCCTCCAATAAACTTCTTGCCACACACATCAGTTGCAATCCCAACAAAATTTTCTTTTACTAACTTCCACTCCTCCTCTAAATTACCAGTTTCTCTTACTTTCACTGCGTAATATGCCATTTTCAACCTTTCTTGATAAATACTTTTACCCCCGTTTTATTAGCTCCTCAACCTTCACTAGCTCCCTTTTAAATCCACCTACTCTTATTTCCCCACTCTTTTGCTACAACTAATTTTCCTTTCACCAAAAAATGATCAGACATACCCTTAGCTATACCCCTAGACACGTGCACGTCTTTCAATCTTCCAAACATTCTTTTAGTTATCAACACATAATCCATTAACGCCCTTTCTACCACTCTTCCATTTGCCACTCTTACTCATGTATACTTGTTTTTATCTTTCTGAAAAAAACTAGAACTTATCACCATCTCTTGCTCAACACATATATCTACCAGTGTCTCACCACTCTCATTTTCACCTGGTACGCCATACTTCCCGATGACACCTTCTACCTCTCCAGCACCCACTCTAGCATTTAAGTCACCCATGACAACTACATAATTCCTTCCACCCAGTCCTTCTACACACCTAGTTAATTCATTCCAGAACTCATTCCGCTCTTCTTCACTTTTCTCACTTCTTCACTTTTCTCACAACCGGGCCCATACGCACTGACAAAAGCCCAACATTCCCTACCCAACCTAACCCTTACCCACATTAACCTAGATGATATCTCCTTCCATTCCACTACTTTACCTGTCATCTATTCACTCAGCAATAAAGCCACACCTTCTCTTGCTCTTCCCCTTTCAATCCCAGACACTCTACCAGACATTTCACCAAACATCACCACCTTTCTCTTTTATCTTTGTCTCACACAAAGCCAAGATATCCATCTTTCTATTCCTAAACATACTTCCAATCGCATATCTTTTACTCTCTATCGTACTACATCCACGCACATTCAAACACCCCAAAACTAGAGTGCAGGGAGCAGTCAATCTCCCCCCAGCTCCATCTCTTTGATGTCTCACAGGATTATAATACAGGAGAGGTGGTTCTCAGCCCTCTCGTCCCGTCCCTTTTAGTCACATCTTACGACAAGCAGGAATACGTTGGCGTTATTCTAATTGTTTTTATGCCCCCGCGGCCACAGGGGGCATAAAATGTACAAAATATCCAAGTCATCAGAGTCAATGAGGAGCTGTAGTAATGTCAAGGGTGGTGGGCAAGGCCCGCCCACCTGATATGACACTTACCTCCCACTTGGACCTTAAACCTGGTTGAGGTGGGAAGTATAACTTAAAGGACTCAGGTTTTTGTAGTTAGGAAATATGCAAATTACTATTAAAGATGTATGATATTTTCCTACATGAATGCAAGCCTTTATCCTTTAATTAGGAGAGAGGAAGATACTATAAGCAAATTGGCTGGTTTTATTTCTTGGGAAATGTCAAAGCACTTCTGTCCTGTAAAGGAGCAAAAATTATGACTTTTGTCAACTAACTAATGACCGGAGCAAGAAGATGAGGCAGTGTTAGGTTAAGTCACTATCAACAACTGTTAGATGGTCAAGGAAGAACCTATACCTGTTTAGAGGATATATCTGAATGTAAGGTCATTATGAGAAATGTTTTCATACATTTTGGGAGGAGGGGGAGATATTTCTAAACAAAACCACTTTGTTAAGGAAAGTTGCGTCATGTGGCTTACCTGCACCTAGCGTCAGGTCCAATAAACAACGGAGTGACTGCTGCACCCAAAGGAATGGGAAAAAGTTGCTACCACTATCTTAGATGAGAAATTTCTTGTCCCGTGTAGGAGGTAGGTTTACTACATGATCAGTTGAGCGCCTACAATTGGGATAAAGATGCAGGTATCCAGGGACCTATAGGCATACTCCCATAGGTAAAAGGCAGTAAATTCTGTTGGCCTTTACCCGACTCTTCTTCACAAACTGGTCCCCGACATGTTCCTCCTGAGAGCTGGGGTAGATCTGTTATGTCTTGATTTCGTGCGCTTAAATCTGGGATGGTCTTTTCATCTCCTTACTTGCAGGAAGTGCATGTTTGTCCCACAAATCCAGAAAGTAGCAAAATTTTAGGATCTCTTCTTTTATCCCTCCCATTTCTGTAGGAATAGTCGTAGTGTTCTCCCAGAACCGGAAAGTAAGTCATCCTTGTCCCTGCTGGTCATTTCTTGTAGAGAAGAGAATAAGAAGTCGTGAACGGCGGGGTTTTAGGTCCTGGCCATGAACTCCTGAACCAAGGTGATGAAGGTCTTCTATCATTCAGAAAGACTTGTGACACAGGGAAAGTTATGCCATTTCCTACTGACTTTGCTTGGGCTATGCTATTAGAGCCCAGTTTTGAGGGTTGAAACCCTGTCTGCTGCCCGTTCTTTGGCCTCGATCTGGGCTGCTTGAGAGACCTGAGAACTCGCAATAAATTCGATGCAGCTTAGCTCTCTTGGAGGTCAAGCGTATCCCTTGCTCTTCTTGAATCCAGGCCTGAGTCCAAGATGAAAGCTTGAATCGAGGACTAAGTGATATCCTTTTGCATGGAGATTGAGGAGCTTTCTTGACAGAGGAGGATAGACAAACAGTTGATGTGGATAACATTTGGCATATGGCTGCTTGGGAGAGATCAGGGTCACGCTTATGTTTGATATCATCAACTAACTGTAGAGTACAGTAATTTTTGAAGTGGGTAAATCAGTAGAAAGGCGTAAGTGGCTAGGATTTCCAGTGATGTTGGAAGTCCTCGAACACCGCCGGCAGTCTGAGGCTGGAAAGTTGAATACTGGAAGTTTCTTGTTCAATTTAAGGGTGAGCAGCTGAATCTATGGTAAAACAAGAAAAGTAAGAAATCTTTCTGCCACTTAGTGATGTAGGGATCATATTTGATCTATGTATATGGTGTCATTGACTACTGAGCGTCTCAGCTTGGACAGTCCTCCTACCTTGCAAACAGCTTTACTGCTTTGACGACTTACCAAAAGTACATTTGCTTGTTAAGGGTCTGTGAATGGGAGTGTTCTCATTCATTAAGTACTCTACCAAACCCATTTGGAAACCTTGCAATGAAGCAACTCAGCATATATTACTGGCAGGTTGAAAAACAGGTGCTTTCCTTCCTTGGATCATATCTCCAAGGTGGATTGGATATCAGTTGGGCGTCCTATCCCTCCTCAGTTACTTTTGTGGTTAGCACATTCCATGGAGGTGAGGAGTTCACAAGATGTAGCTAATGGGGTAGGTTGTCCCGTATTCCTGATTCAATAAAACCAAAAGGTAATGGGAATGCTGGTTGCTGACTAGTAATGCTTCAGGAATTTCGGGAGCAATCTCTGGGTTGCTGCCTTTAAGGAACTAACCTCTATGTCAACAAAGGTCATCGACAACTCACTAATGAATGCTAAGACCTTGGTAATTCTATATACCGTAGTACTAAATCTTCAAGATCTCTGCCTTTCTAATAGGACTAAGGTTGGGTGCTGTAGTGTCGAAGACTATCTTAAACATTCTTCGAAGAATCCTTTTTCCCTCTTTAAGATATTCTTCTGCTGATCCACAAAAGGAATGGGTCAATCTCATGTAGAAGAAGAAGAGGTAAACAAGCATTAGCTTGTCTCCTTTGATGACAGAACTGCCTCTGGCTCTCATTTGCTCTGAGGCTAAAGGATACTAAGCACCTTAGCCATTGGAGAATGAATGGTAGAGCTTGGCACCATGTGTCACAAAACAGCATCACGCCAGTGCCTTTCCCTGGTTGGTGAGGCTTCTTGCCGATAACTGTACATAATGGGCTATCGCAGTCCTTGGATGGGTGCTGAGATTAGACCTGAGAAGTCATCTGTTCAAATCCCTATTACTTAAACAAGTTTGAATGGCTATGAAGTCTAGTAAAATCTCAGACCATGGGATGATCTCATGTATTGGACTGATCTCTTGAGTGTGGGAAGGTCTAGGGATTGGTACTGTCTTGATATGTCAGAAGATCTCAACTGTTGGAAGACCTCTGGGCTAGCAGCCCTAGGAAGGGACAGATGATAAGTGACAGGTTTACTAGTTCCCTGGTGACTCAAAAGTAATGATCATTCGAAGAATGAGCGTAAGTTCTGATTGTGTGGCTCCTGATCATTTGGTTCCCAATTGCATGGTGTTGACGATCATAGAGAAGAAGCTTCAGGAACCCTTTCTTGAAGGGAGAGAACATATTTGGAACTTTCCTTGAAAATGAAATAGGAAGGAAAGACCATGAAGAAACCTCGCTGCATGTGAAGGGAAGAACTCATTCATACCCCATACATGTGATGAAAATTATCATAGGTTCCTTTTCACCTTTATTGTAGACAGGAGAAGCTGGGACAAAGCAGATGCCAGAAGGTCTGTAATCCGAAATTCATCGAAGAAGGGTCTTAAAAAATCCGACCGTTGTTGTTCAATCATGTAGTGTCCGACAAACCTGTAGAAGACTTATCCCGAAGTGACTGGTCACACCAAAACCGCTCAGGGGTGATAAACAACGGTGGTGATACTGAAGGCTGGGATCGTGGGGATCGTGTACATACTAATCACTCATGTGGTGATTGTGTACATGCTGATCTCTCCTGTGGTGGTCATGTATATGCTGATCACTCCTGTGGTGAACGTCTACATGCTGATCACTCCTATGGTGATTTTGTCAAGGAATCGTGCCTTTTGGATGAGATGGTCAGCTAACGTTATTACGTTTTCGGTGTTCATATACTTCTCCATGCATCATCTATTGGGTTGTTGTGTCGAGAACTCTGAAGAGGCAAGGGGATGAGGTTAGCACCTATCATCTTGCATAAGGGTGCACGTGTTCGGTCTTTTACAAGATCAAGCAGTAATAACAGGCATGTGAACACTTGTACCATGTACCGAAACATATATTCTGGGAAGAAAACGATCTTGTTACGAAACTTTTAGGAGAATGTACCATGTCATCTCCCCAAGTGGATACATTCCCGGTACATATTGGTGATACGCTTGATGTTTTATGAAGCATTGGCGTCGCTGAAGTATCTTGTGGAGTTCTGGGGCAAGTGAGGGACGAGAGTGGCTGTCAACTCCCTAATCAGTACCGTAATCTATCAGCTATTGCAGTTGCTATGTTCCAGTTCCCCCAGCGATAGATGAAAAGCCATGTAGTAAATACAAAAATTTATGATACTATATATTTTTTTTTATAATTTTGAAAGATTTTCATATTTTTTAGTATGTATAAATTTAAGCTTTTATAAAACCTCTCAACACACTTATAAAACACTTTATACGCTCTTATACACATTTTAAACTAGAGCTTAATTTTACTATAGACATCCTTACGTATACATAAAAAAAAAAAGGAATGGAAACACTCACTAGGGATCAGAGGGATTAGCTGTGCAGTACAGAAGTATGTAGATGATGACAATGATGAGGTAAATGTACTAATGCTCTTCTGAAGGCAACACTTCAGCAGATGCTTTGTGAAGTGGGGGAATAGCTATGTCATCGTCATCGTCCAGTGTGGTAACTTCTACTTCTGCTAATTGAGGAGTACCCATGTCTTTTTTTTCAGGTAAGGAACTTAGTGATCTGCAATTGCTGACACTATATTTACTTTTGTTTAAGAGTGTTCTTATAAACTATCGTAGATCTATCAATTGCATTTCTGAAGTGTAACATAAATCATCTAGTGGTCCCAATCATTGGCCATTGTCTGAAGTATTCTTGCTGTTTTTGCTAGAGTTGAGAGGTGTTCTAGGATTTGGCTAATTTCTTTTCTTTCTCTTGAGATTCTCATGCTCTTCTCCTTGGTCCTCACTAGCATATTTCGTCATCTCTGTCAAATCTTCATCCGTTAACAGATCTGAGTGGGCCGCGATCAGGTTATTTACATAGTTGGTAGTCATATCTGTGAAGCCATCTTATCTGAGTAATATTGCTAGCTTCACTTCCTTATCAGCTGCCTAGTACTGGATTTCATTAGGAGAGAATCCTTTATACTTGTTGACTGCATCTAGCCACAATTTCTTATAGCTAGTATTAAGTGTCTTCTTTTTTTTCATCTCATGGCCTTTTAATTATTTTGGAGATGTGTTGCAATGATGTACCCACGCCAGCACTCCCTCAGCGAGAAGATATCATCCATGTCCATAGACACGACCAGGTGTTGCAGGGAATTTTACTGATAAAATGCCTTGAAAGCACGAATAATGCCTTAATCCATGGTCTGAATCAGTGATGCGTTCGCCAGTAAGAATCTACTTGTCCGCCCTCATATGACAGGTCAGTCACGTGGGCTCTAGTATTATCCCTTAGGAGAAGTATTTTAAAAGGAATGCCTTTTTTTGGTAAGGTAAAGCTTGAAAAATTACTACCCAATAAGTTTACCCTCTGTAAAACATATAAGACATTTACAAATATCATATTAGTCCGAGTAGAAAGACAACTAGACCAGTCAACCAAGAGAGTAGGCAGGTTTTAGAAGTAGGTATTCAACAACTGACCATGATTAACCAGCCAATGGAAAAATCAACAGAGTAGGACAAACCACTATGCATGTCATTTATACACTTCTGTCAAAACTTCAGCAGTAATGAAAGCCCATCAAAGACAAGGAATAGATGAATCTTATGTTAGAATACTTGAGGGTATCTATACGGGAAGTATAGCAATCCTATAACTAGAGAAAGATAGTCAGAAAATTTTGATTGAGATAAGAGTTAGACAGGAAGACCCTTACTATTCTCAATTATTCACAGCATGCCTTGAAGGATATTTTAAGAATTCAGATTGGAAAAATGTAGGAATTAACAATAATTGGGAATACCTTAACTACTAGAGATTTGCAGATGACATATTTCTGTTTAGTGAATCATGAGATGATTTGCAAAAGACGATAGAAGATTTGAATAGAGGAAACTGGGCTATTTTTCCCTGTTGGAGCCCCTGGGCTTATAGCATCTTGCTTTCCCAACCAGGGTTGTAGCTTGTATAGTAATAATAATAATAATGATAAAAGGAATATGAATAAAACTAAGATGATGTTCAATGAAAATGCAGAGACATCAAATAAGGGTTATGGACAACCCTCTAGAGATTGTTAATGAATATACGTATTTCGGACAGACAGTACGGTGCGTGTTTCCTCAAGACATGGAATTGAAAGTAAAAGAAGGATAAGCGTGGTATGGAGAGCTTTTCTGGGGAAAAAAATTAGATTATGAAATGTAGAATACCACTTTCTTGAAAGAGAAAAGTATGTAATCAGCTATTCCTATCTGTATTAATGGTACTAGGAAAACTCGGTGTTAAAATCACATATTAACTTCTGAAATGGTAGAAAAAATTATCATGTGCTCTAACAGTTTCAGGAAGACAAATACGATGGATAATTGTTTATTTGAAATTAGGTGAAACAAGATTTTTATGTGATTCTAGGTCTAGTCACTTTTCTGCTAACTTGGTAATGCTGCACTCAACTAACAGAGTGGTTTTTTCCAAGGTCGTATTCAGCAACTGTCTGTTTGTATTATTTTGGAACTCAGGCAACAAAGTTATTATCAATATATTGCTTTATTACAAAATATTAACAAAATATGGGAAAATAGATATATACTACAAAATTGAAAACATAACCAGGTCATTTGTAAATACTCAACATCAGATTAATGATACACCAGGCACACAGACAAAATTGATACGATTTAACAACATAACACAAGATGACATCACCAGAATGATCAAGAGAGCAAAGAAAGCAAACTGCGCGATCAATCCTATGCCAATATGTGAAGTAATTGGAGAGAAAGACTTTTCTAGTCTAGTTGAAATAATAATGAGAATAGCAAATGCAAGCATATATGAATGTAAGTTTCCTAAATCTGAGAAAATGGCTATAGTCACACCAGTTCTGAAAAATGCACTGGTCTACCAGGAATTAAGTTCATATAGACCAATTTCAAATGTATCCTTTGTCTCGAAAGTGCTTGAATATGTAATTCTTGAACAACTAGTTAGCCACTTACAAGTAATAGAAGCTTTGCCTGACAACCAATCTGTGTACAGAAAACTATACTCTATGGAGACAGCCATCTGCTCTGTTGTAAATAATATGTTAGAAATGATGGATGAAAATAAATGTGGTATCTTGATACTGCTCGATTTCAGTGCTGCTTTTGATACAGTGGTGCATGAGCTGCTACTAAATGATCTATGGTCCATCAGCGTTGAAGGTCAATCCTACGAATACCTAAAAAACTAATTAGTTGGTAGAAATTACTGTATACAAATTGGAAACTCTTATTCATCATATGAACCTTTAAACAGAGGGGTACCCCAGGGGAGTGTACTTGGCCCAATCTTATTCTGCATCTATACTATTGGTCTATCGAAAATGCTACAAAGGCATGGCGTGAAGTTTAAACTATTTGCAGATGACACTCAATTTTACTTCTCCATAAATGATATACATGACACTACTGAAACTCTAAACCGAATCCTTGATAGTGTTAGAGAATGGATGACATTTAACCCTGGAAAGGTAAGATGGGTCGTACGCGACCCCTACAGCATTTTCAAAACCTGTTTTTTCCCCATAAATCATCAGCTGTCTCGAATATGGAAGTGATCGACCTGCAAGGGGTGACTAGTCTACATGCCATTGTCTGCTTTAGGACTGATTTTCGTCTAACTTCCCTCCTTCCCCGTTTTTTTACCCCCCCCCCAGGGGTCGACCTCGACCCTGAAATACCTTTATAGGGGTAAGTGATCAAACAGCAAAGTTATTACATAATTATAAATTGTCGAACAGTGTTGATACTTGTTTGGTTCTTTATAGTTGGAAAGTGTGGGTGGATGGTGTGTCTACCACTTGCATGACATTGGTTTTGGCTTAGATGCCATATATTGCCATGAGGTCCATTTTCCCTCAAATGCTAATTTCTGAATTTTTTTTATTTTTTGCAAATTTCTGATTTTTTTCTATTTATTTTGAATTTATCTTCAATAATGGCCAGCAGGCAGTATTCCCTCGGCATGGATGTCATCAACACACTTCTAATGGAGTTAAAAAGAGATGTTGATGATAATATGGAGCTTGCAACCTCATGTGTTTGATATTTATTTCTCTGATAATTTCTCCTTCGTATTTGTCAATATTTTTCTTATGTGTATTAGGTACTTGAAATTGATTTATATAGTGTTTTATTATTATTATTATTATTATTATTATTATTATTATCATTATTATTATTATCATCATTATTATTATAGATCATAGTTTATGTATATATAATAATTTGATATTATTTTACTTTTTATTGGTCAGCAGTTTCTTATTTTGATTTCATTTTACTTTGATTGGCTACCGATTTGCTATTTGATATCCTTTTGCTTTTATTAGTTACTAATTCTATTTTCTCTTGCTGTAAGTATGGTATCAATTTTGTGTTGGTCACATCAAGCTTCCTGAAAGGACTCACTGTCATAGCTGCCCACCTAAGACTGACCACATGACAAACACCACTTGTTTGAGGAGCAGGAATCATGTTTGTCTATAGCTTCAAACTCTATATATTCTTGTTCTGTATAGAATTCGTGATATTTTGGTATATTTTAATGCATAAATATCATAATTTTTAGGAGATACAATGATTTTCATAAGAAATTTACATTGTGAAACTAGGCCGTCAAAAAAGGACCTTTAGATTTCGCCCCTGATATAACAGTAAATTACATCTTAGTGCACATTTTATTATGTATTTGTGTTCTAGGATAATATGAGTTTATTTAAAAAAAATTAGCCTCTTCCTATTTCCTTTGGGTATCCCAAAAAATTCATGATATTTGGACAAATTTTTTTGGCCAAAAAAGTTACCCTTTTTTTCTCATTTCAGATCTTGACTTCTATGGGTCCAACTCATTTCCAGCAATTACACGCTGTTGCTTTGCCATCTAAAAAGGTGTCCCTTAAGGGATTTATGTGTATATGTATATTTCTATTTTTTGTGAATATTTACGTCGTCTTTTTTTTGTATACTTAAATTTTTAATATATTTCCAATAAATAGTTATTTTGTAGATGGGTATCATTTATATTTTCAGTAGTTTTTAGCATTCTTTGAAGTATTTTTAGCAAGTCAAACAATACAGATTGATGCATAACTAAATTTTTCCTGAATTTTTTTTGGAGTCGGGGTCGCGCGCGACCGAGTATACCCTTAAAGGGGTGTCCGAGTAGCGTACCTATCCAGGGTTAAACAACTAAAATTAAATGAGACCAAAACTGAACTTAGGTGATATTCAAATGAACATAAATAATGACTCGGTGCTGATATCTAGTAAAGTTTGAGATCTAGGTGTATTTCTTGACTGTAACCTGTCTGTAAATGCCCAAATGAATAATGTAGTGGCCTGGTGGTAACGTCCTTGCCTGGTGATTGCCAGACTGGGGTTCGTGTCCCGCTCAAACTCGTTACTTCCTTTGGTCGCTGCAACCTCACCATCCTTTTGAGCTAAGAATGAGAGGTTTGGGGGAGCCTATAGGTCTATCTGCTGAGTCATCAGCAGCCACTGCCTGGCCCTCCTTGGTCTTAGCTTGGGTGGAGAGGGGGCTTTGGCAATGATCATATGCAATATGGTCAGTTATTTCATGAGTCTGGACATTGACAATTTAACAGTAAATGAACAATATGTGATATGAAATGTTGAATACTCTGAACGAACAATGTAAAACGACAGTGGAGGTCCTGTAGAGAGTGGGGTTCCCCTGCTGTATGGGACCGGAAAAGCAGCCATCAAAGTAAAGTAAGTAAAGTACATGAACAACTACTATATCATAGCGTCCTCTGCTACGAGACCAGTAGTTGGCATGTTTACTTGTAGAAGGGGTGTTTGTATGTCAATAGTTTGGTGTTTGAGGGGTGTCAAACTCCCCTATACAACTTTTTCTTAAGTGTTAAGATGCAGGGTGATTTTGGGGGGCATTTTTTGTGAAAAAAAGGTGCGTCTTATGACACGGGAAATACGGTATATATCCTTACAACAAAACTTGAAGGTAATTTTGGTTTTCTTCACCCTCCCAAATTCATAATACCTATATCAATGGCTTCCAATTACGTTGAATCTCAAAGAGGTAAAGTAAAATTTATCGATTACGAAAATTACATATAAGATTTCCGTATGTACGGTGCCAACCAGATAAGGTGCGATGTGAGATGTATGAAACTGGATGCAAAACTCTAATACAGTAATACCTTGAGATACAAATGCACTAAGCTACAATTTTTTTTTTAAATATGACGGTACATTGTATTTATGTTTACGCCCTAAGGTACAATGATTTTTTTGAGATAAGTGAACCCTCGTTTATCGCGGTAGATAGGTTCCAGACCCGACCGCGATAGGGGAAAATCCGCGAAGTAGTGACACCATATTTACCTATTTATTTAACATGTATATTCAGACTTTTAAAACCTTCCCTTGTACGTAGTACTGTTAACAAACTACCCTTTAATGTACAGAACACTTAATGCATTTACTACAGTACCCTAAACTAAAACAGGCACAAATATTAAAGGCTATTTTATATCATGCGTTTCCTAAACACGCCAAAAAGCACGATAAAAAATGGCAACCAATGTTTTGTTTACGTTTCTCTGATCATAATGAAGAAACAAACGCATTTAGTGTACACATCTGTGTATAGGTTAGTTTTTGCATCGATTATATTGATTATACAGTATGTTGATTTTGTTATTACCAATGTTTTACTTAATTTTTCTTAGGACTTCCAAATGAAATGTTTTTCTTTATGACGCCGCCTGAAACGACGGCGTCATAAAGTACGCTCAGTAAACAACCACGCTCAGTAAACAAAGAAGGCATTTAACGCGCATGATGAAAGTGATAAATAATGATATTTACAGTAAAAGCTTTTAGAAAATATGTTATTACAAATATTATTTACCGTATCTATATAAAATCATACAGTACATACTGTACGTAGCAAAGCAGGAAAACAATTTACGAGAGAGAGAGAGAGAGAGAGAGAGAGAGAGAGAGAGAGAGAGAGAGAGAGAGAGAGAGAGAGAGAGAGATTGTTTTACGTACGTAAATGTAAATTTTAAACAAAAAAAATATGATAGGTTACAACATGTATACTCTTCAGACTTTTAAAACCTTCCCTTTAACTTAATGCATACAGTACTAAACTAAAACAGGCACAAATATTAAAATGTTAGAATATTAAAGTAAAAAATAAAGATTGTTACTGTACTCACCACGAAAGAAGTTCAAGAAAAACTTGAATTATGATGGCGATGAATTTGCTGCACAGTAGAAATGATGATGATGAAGCTGATGATGTCTTCTACTGTGCAGCCAATGATAGTATTTTACATCTCTTCAGACGGAGGTGTCTTTTCCTGGGACACCTCTTCAACTTCTTCCTGGGAAACTTCTTCAATTTCTTCCGAAGGCGTACTAGCAGGAGGAACTGGCTCTTTTTTGCGAGGCTGGAAGAACATTGTGATCGGAAGTTGCTGCCGCTGCTTCTTTTTTCGCTCTAAGAGCTTCCTGTAGGGAGTCATGTCTTTATCGATCTTGTTGCAGAATTGTATAGATCGAACCATATCCTCGTCCCACTCTTGCAACATTTCTTTCACCTCCTTTATATGGTTGCAGACCTTGGCAAGCCGTTCTAATGTTGAGCCCGTTTCTTCGACATTTTCTTGGGTCTCTTCCTGTGTTTCGCTCTCTTCTTCACTGGCCGATTTCGTCAGGTCTTCGAGGTCTGCGTCAGTTAGCGGCTGGGAATGGCAGTCCAACAACTCGTCGACGTCTTCAGTCGTCATGTCGCCAAACCCGTCACCTCCAATTATCGCAGCCAACTGCACAGATTTGCGTATTGCAGAGTGTTGGATTTCAGACGGAGTAAATCCCTCGTCGTCGTAAACAATCTGGGGCCACAACTTCTTCCAACTCGCATTCACGGTTGCAGGTTTCATTTCTTGCAGTGCCTTCTGAATGTTCTGCAGGCACGTGGCTATGGTGTACTGCCGCCAGTACGCCTTCAAATTAAAATCTTCATCTTCATCTTCTTGGGCAGCATCCACACACGCAACGAGGTCCGCCAAGGTATTCTTCGTGTAGAGGGCCTTGAACGCCCTGATAACCCCCTGGTCCATCGGTTGAATTAATGACGTGGTGTCGACAGGTCAGTTGCGTGTCCACCAGCGTTATCCAAAAGGAGAAGGATCTTGAATGGCAAGCCCTTTTCTAAGAGATATTGACTGACTTGCGGGATGAAACACTGGTGGAACCAGTTGGAGGTCAGCATCTTCGTAATCCATGCTTTTGGATTATGCATCCAGTACACGGGAAGGAGATTCTTTTTCTTATTTTTCAAAGCGCGAGGATTTTTTGACTTGTAAGTAAGCCCCGGCTTTTGCAAAAATCCAGCAGCATTGCCACACATCACGAGGGTAACGCGATCCTTGAATGCTTTAAAGCCAGAGGCTTTGTCTTCTTCTTTGAACAGGAAAGTTCGCGACAGCATTCTCTTCCAAAACAAGCCGGTCTCATCCATATTAAACACTTGTTCCGGCTTGTATCCACCTTCGGCGATAATATTCTTGAACGTCTGGTTCACGTAAGTTTCAGCAGCGGCAGTGTCAGCGGAAGCAGCCTCGCCATGCAGGGAAACGCTTTTCAGGGCGAAGCGTTTCTGAAACTTCGCGAACCATCCTTTGCTGGCGGAAAAACGTTGTTTCTGACGCTGGGAATCAGTGGATGTCCCTGGTTGAGGTTCATCTACATCATCATCTTCTTCAGCATGTTCGCCATCGTCGTCTTGAGGTTCCTTTGCCGCAAAATTCTCATACAAGCTCAAAGCTTTGGTTCGGATGGTGTTCGTATCCAAGGCTATGTTCTTCCGGCAGTCGGCAATCCACACTGCTAAAGCACCTTCCATGCGTACGATCGGTTTATTACGCGTGGTAACGACTCGCTTTGCTGATCTGCTAAAGGTGATGGTAGCCGTCTTTCTAATGTTCGCCTCGTCTTTCTTGATATAGCGAACGGTGGATTCGTTGACTCCAAAATGGCGGGCTGCGGCCGCGTAACTTCTACCGTCTTTTAACATATCGAGAAGCGTCACCTTCTCAGCAATCGTCATCATCTTTCGGTGGCGTTTAGGCTCACTGCCAGCCTTAGTAGAAGCAGAACGCTTGGGAGGCATTGTACAGTAGGGTTTAACAGAAAGTTCAACAAAAAGTTCAACTTAAAACAGTCACGCACAGCACAGATTAAAGTCCACAATAACTTAACAACATCTACACAGCAATACGGCTGGAGACAAAGTGACCGCGAATACGTAGATGCTGCGGGTTGGAGATGCGGGCAAAACACCAATCACAGGCTAGATAACAAAACTTGGGTTCTGATTCGTCATCTATCAGCGCTTGAACCAATCACAACCCGTCTTATATGCTACGTAGGTTACCAATTCAAAGTACAAGGTACCCTACGTATACTGTACAGTAATAATAATAATAATAATAATAATAATAAATAATGATAATAATAATAATAATAATAATAATAATAATGATAATAATAATAATAATAATAACAATAATAATTTTAATAACAACAACAACAAAAATAATAATAATAATAATAATAATAATAATGATGATAATACAGTAATACAGCTTTACGTACGCTATTTTACGCTTGTTTTGTTGTAGGATATGTCTCTCTCTCTCTCTCTCTCTCTCTCTCTCTCTCTCTCTCTCTCTCTCTCGTACGCTTATTCGAGATGTGATTTTTGCAACAAAGAATATTATTGGATGCAGTACTACGTACGTATACATACAAAAGATTCATGGAAAAGATGCACATCCATTACATTTGTAGTACAGTAGTAGCCATCAGCAGCCTTACACCATTCTAATATGGTATGACTGCATCTGATTTGCGTTTCATGTTCGATTTAATTTTACTACGTACTGTATACAGTACTGAATTATCGCATGATCACATTCTCTTTTCGTGTTTTATTTCTTTCTGTGCTGAATCATATGTCATATGTAATGCAATGAACAATCAGTAAGAGCAGATATTACTACTTACAGTATTAATGGAATTACAGGTAACGAAATATCGTATTTGGGGTCTTCAGATATCGCGGTATTTTCGAAATTTCCGGAAAATCCGCGATATGTATATATATATATATATGGTTTATGAGAAAAACCCTCGATGGTCGAACCGCGAAGTAGCGAGGGCTGACTGTACTGTATGATTTCAAAAATCGTACGATGGCATCGGTAGATGGCAGAGTATTCGTTTGGCTACCGAGTTGTCGCTCCGAATGCTAACTCGACACCCAAGGTTACCCAAACTTCTCTCTCTCAGTGTGATCGTTGTCGTCGTAAAGAAAAAAAATAACCAAGAAAATGATCTCAATGGAAATAAAGCACGAGATAATAGGAAAGCATGAACGAGGTGTGAGAATCTGGGATTTAGCCGTTGAATATGGCTGCAGTGTGTCCACCATATCCACCATTCTCAAACAAAATGAGACAAAGAAGGTGCCGCCTTCTAAAGGCGTAACTATTATGTCAAAGTTGCGTTCGGATTTGCATAATGTGATGGAGCGCCTACTTATGATATGGATAAAGTATGCTCATACAATGTTTTAATTGTGTTTATCTTGAAACTCTCTACAGCTATCATATCGTGTTTGTGTGTGCGTGGTAGCCTTGCTTCTCTCGCTTCCTTCTCCTTGCGTGCATCTCGTATGCTAGCACTCGCCTCGGCGGTGAGTACAACTCTATTCTATTATTGTTTTTATTAACATTTATTATTATATATCAATTTCCATATCATTACTGTTGTATTTATCTTTCTTTAGTGATTGTTGAGTGTAATTTGAGCATAATTTGAACTTGTTTTGGGTAAATTTCTTACCCTTGGAACGGATTATTTCTGTTTCTTTTAATTCAAATGGGGATAATTATTTTGGGATACGATTTTTTTGAGATTATCAGTGGTCATGGAATGAGTTAGATTCGTATGTCAAGGTATTTCATACGTAAATCCAAGACGTTGAAAGCATTTTATTAGTTTTGAAACAGCTAGGTGTTTCTTTTATTTGTGCCTGTATGTTTATCGACGAAATTTGTGATTGAGATCCTAAGAGTCAGTACAACACTGACAATTAATTTTTGGTGTTAGTGCAAAAACCCCAATATCTAGAAATTTATATACAGTATTTCCAGGAAAAGGAAGACACTTAAAAAAAAAAACATTTGCAGCTAGGAGAAAAGTATGTTAAAAAAGACAGTCTTTTTGAAACGTTAGCAAAGAGTACGATGGAAGCAACAAGATTGAATTCTTAAGAGCAGTTGTTGATTTTCAGTTTAATTAGTAGACACTTTCTTCACACGCAGTGGTGAAGAAAATAAATTTTAGACATAAACTTCTTGTGTATTTATTGAAGTTACAAAGATTATAAATGATGCAATCAATATTCCCTGCTATCATGATAACCAACATTTGCTGGACTCTATGTTGACTGCCTTATAATCATATATAATAAGGTGAGTAAAAGTGAAAACGATACCTTGTATCAACTGTTGGAAAAGTCTATAGTTGTTAAAGACCAACCCTTGTTTTCATGTGGAGACTTTTGAGAAAAAAGGGAAAAAATAAAGTGGAATCACTTAAAAACAAAGTACATGGGTAAAATACAAAACTGCATTGTGCCAATATAATTACTTACTAAGAGGGAAAAAACGAATATAGAGAGACCCGTGAAGCAGCAACAGATATAAGTAAGTTATATCATCTCCTAAATGGTATGATGGGAAATGTAAATGAGAAAAGGCTACCAGAGAAGTATAATGATCAGGAATTAGCAAATAATTTTCTAGAATTCTTTGAAAACAAAATAGGAAATATAATCAGTTCATTTACAAATATTCAACATTAGATTAATGCTACACTAGATACACAGATAGTATTATCAAGATTCAATAATAAAACACAAAATAATGTCACTAGGATTATCGAGAGAGCAAACAAAACAAACTGTGCAATCGATCCAATGCCAATATCTAAGTAATTGAAGAAAGAAACTTTTCTAGTGTAGCTGATATCATTATGAGAATAACAAATACAAGCATCAGTGAGTTGTTAAGTTCCCCAAATATGAGAAAGGGGCTATAATTACACCAGTTCTGAAAGGTGCTCTAGATTATCAGGAATTAAGCTCGTATAGACCTATTTCAAATCTATCCTTTATTTCAAAAATGCTAGAATATGCAATTCTTGAACAACTAATCAGTCACTTAAAAGGAATAGAAGTTTTGACACAACCAGTCTCCTTACAGAAAATTATACTCTACAGGGACAGTTATCTGTTCAGTTGTGAATATGCTGGAAATGATGGAGGAAAACAAATGTATTTCAATATTACTTGATCATAGTGCTGCTTTTGATACAGTTGTGCATCAACTACTACTAAGTGATCTATGGTCCATCGGTATTGGAGATCAAACTTTTGAATACATGAAATATCATCTGGTTGACAGAAATTACTGTTTGCAAATTGGAAGCTCTTATTCGTCATATGAACCTTTAAACAGAGGGATACTACAGGGAAGTGTACAGGGACCAATTTAATTCTGTATCTATACTATTAGTCTATTGAAAAATAATACAAAGGCATGGAGCAGTGGTAGCTTGTTATAAGTACTGTGGAACTGCAGCACCCTCTATTTGTATTTGATATTATTGATGATATTCAATATAATTATTTTTTCTTCAATTCTTTCTTTATGATGTACAATATGTAATTCTTAATGTCAGTAGCTATCCTTAACTTTATGCAAAAAAGAAAAGAATCTTTGTATGGAACTGTGCAGTTCATAGTTCCAACTGCCGGATGTTTGGCTGTTGTGCGCATGCGCAAAGGAAGCTACACGGGAGTCTGAGCCCCTGGCAGAGAGGGAGAAAGAGCATGGTCGTTTCCTCTTTGCTGACCTTGTAGTGTCGGTTGAGGGTGCTTTTTTATATTTTTTATTCTATGAGTGTTGTGCTAGAAAACTGTGTACTATATTCTTGAATGTAATAAAATGTTGAATTAGAGCATTATTAGACTTCCACCTATTCTATTTGATTCATTTTTTTTTCATTTCGTTTACGTTTTTTTTTCTTTTCTCTTGAAAATTTCCATAACTACAACAGAGGCAAAAAACTGCTTTTCAACACTTAAAACAATAAAACCTTTTCTAAGAGCACTTTGAATTCGGAAAGACTAAATACACTTGCAGCAATTTCAATGGAGAAAAATATTCCTCAGAGGTCTGTCACCCAAAGATCAAGGAGAAAGTAATAAATCTTTCCATGCATATTAAAACAAGAAAAATTGATTTAAATTTTTTAATCTGGGGATCAAGGTTGGACAGTAACAATTTAGGCTATAGCAAGTAGAAATTTTTTCATTTTGTTCTTTTAGGATTCTATCAAGTTTGTGAATAAATTTTTTTATGCCTGTTTGTTTTTTTCTACACTATATTAAAGCAAAGGCTACATTTTTTTTTTTTTTTTTGAGCAGCCCCTTCACTAATTTTAGTCACGAGCCACCACGGGCATGGAGTGAAGTTCAAACTATTTTCAGATGATACACAATTTTACTTCTCCATAAACGATATAGACAACACTACTGAAACTCTAAATCCAATTCTTACCAGTGTTAGGGAATGGATGACAGTTAAACAACTAAATTTTAATGAAAATAAAACTCTGTGGTGATTGGGAAGAAAAAAATCTTAAGAAACCTGCGTGATATTCAAATAAACATAAATAAAAACTTTGCCGCAATATCTAGTAAAGTTAGCTATCTACGAGTATCTCTTGATTGTAACTTGTCTTCCAGTGCCCAAATAAATAATGTAAAAACTTCTACCTATCATCTCAGAAACATCGCTTTTACAAAAAAGTAGCTGGGTGAACATTCTGTAAAGAAACTTGTGATAAACTGTGTTATTACCAAGATTGATTACTGTAACTCCATCTACTACAATTTACCAAAAGGGCAACTTAAGAAATTAAAAAACATAATAAAAAGATCAGCCAGACTGATAGAAGGTGTCCCACCCCTAGAAAGGACCCCTCTTAAACTGATTGATTTACACTGGCTGCCTATTAAAGCAAGAATTGAGTTTAAAATATGTACAATAACCCATCAAGTTATCAAAACTGGACATCCAAAGTTTTTGAAAATTGCGACATGTTGTGCAGCCAACATTTCATGTTGACACAAAAATAATTACAGATGATATCAAATTTTGCAAACCTAAATATATGTCTAGCGTAGGCTCTGTATCTTTAAATAAGTGGCCTTGATACTATACAATAAGATCCCACTAGACATCCAAAAGACTGAAGATATTAAGGCTTTCTAGAGGAAATTGAAGACGTTCTTGTTTTTAAGTGCTTTGGTAGCGTGGATTTTATTATAAACGAGCAATATGCCGTGTGAAATACTGAATGCCTTGAATGCACATGATAAAATTTCTGTGAAGACCCTATGGAGAGTAGGGTTCCTCTGCTGTGCAGGACAAGAAAAACAGCCCTTAAGGCAAACGTAATTCTCCTAATTACTAAATAATTTCAATTTTTTTTTTTTTAACATTTTGGCCAATAAATCTCTTGTTATTAATTAATTTATCATTTAGCACCGCATAAACATAATGTAAAGAAAACATATGAAGGTCTATAAGATGCAAGCACAGCAGCTTGAGACCCAGTTTTCTGAGACCAAATTTTCCATACTGAGTTTTCTGAGACCCAGTTTTCCGAAACTTGAGTTTTCTGGCTTTCGTATTAACTTGTGTATCAGAAACTTGGAGCCTTACTAAAGCCTTAGAACATAATCTACTCAACTCAGAAACCTCTGGTAAGAATAATGATATGATTCAATGCTAAAAGACAGAAAAAGAGCAACAAGGATATAAGAGCAAATTAAAGTAGAGGATTTTCTAACAACTTTTGATAACAATAAATGGACATGGACCGGACTTATAATGAGATTGACAGATATTAGATGGACAAAAATAACAACAAATTTGGTCCCTAGAGATTACAAACGAAGCAGGGGAAGGAGGAGAAACAATGGATTGATGAACTAAGAGAATTTGCTGGTATAGACTTGCATAGGAAGACCATAATCAGAGTGTAGTGGGAGGATGTGTGGGAGACCTTTGTCCTGCTGGGAACTACCAACGGCTGATGTTGATGATATTGTACTTTCAATTATTTCTTGGTTTTCCTGACTCTGGAACATATCCTGGTAGTTTTCTTATCTTTTCATTTGAAAATATGTTCATTTTCAAGTGGCAGGATTGATATGACTTTCTCTTCATTGTTCTTGGAGAGGATATCCTTTATTGAAGAACTGGTGTTTAGCAAAGTAATTGTTTTAAGAAAGCAAATTTCTGATTTATTTTCATGTTTTCTATTTTTCAGTTGTCTAATCTTACAACTTTTTAATAAAGTATAAAAAAAGGTTTAATGTGGAGTGTATTAGTTTATTTGCTTTCAAATTTGTGTATACGTAACAGTTAGGTGCAATGCAACATCTTTATCTTATAATATTATCTTTTTATAAGAACACCTGGTAATTAAGTACACTGCTTCGTTTTAGACACACACTTGTAGCAAATGCGTTTTTGTTGAGCAGTTTATTTAGCATTGTTTTATATATTTTTATATTCATTATATTTATTTTGCTTTAATAGTTTATTCTTTTCTTCTCTGTTTTTGTTATGCACCGGACTGCTTTCCCTACTTGGAAACTTGTGCTTGTAGTATTCTGCTTTTCCAGCCAGTGTTAGAGCATGACTTGTAATGGTAAATATAATTATAAAGAGGTTTTAACGAAGGAAAACACCGTTTTTGGTGAGATGCTGTGTGGTCCCCAAAAACCAATATGATATAAAATACCATGAAATATTGTCTTCCCTGCCCGAGGGCCAGTGAATTAATTTGCAAAGGGCAAATTAAGTGTGTATAAGGAAGACCTACAGGTTCAGGCACTATTGAATGTCACAGCTCCTCCAGTGTTGAAATTTGTTTTGTCAACTGATGGCATGTCAATACCGAAAACCAATACTGATACTAGAGACAATGTAACTACTACTAGGCCACTTTTTTGCACTCAGCTAACAACTTTGATAATTGGAGTAAAACTCATATATTCCTCTTAACTTTGCAAGCCTAGAGAGTGAGAGGGTCTTGGCGGACCACACAGCATCTCCCAAAATGGGTTAGGATGCTGTGTGGTCTCCAAGGACTAATACCATAGTAACACCAGGCCTCATGTACCACAAAAGACGAATCATCCACAACCAAACATCAAATTCATGAATACTGAGTGAAAGGGGAACCCTGGTAAAGGAGCTATTATTATTATTATTATTGTTATTATTATTATTATTGTTCTTGTTCTTGTTCTTGTTGTTATTATTGTTCTTGTTATTCTTACTATTGTTGTTATTATTGTTGTTGTTGTTGTTATTATTGTTGTTGTTGTTGTTGTTGTTGTTCTTATTGTTGTTGTTATTATCATTGTTGTTGTTATTATTGTTTTTGTTATTGTTGTTGTTACAGCATTGTTATTATTATTCTTATGCTTGTGCTTGTTTTTGTTGTTGTTGTTTTTACTTGCTAAGCTACAACCCTAGTTGGAAAAGCAGGATGCTATAAGCCCAGGGCTCCAACAGGGAAAATAGCACAGTGTGGAAAGGAATCAAGGAAAAATAAGATATTTTAAGAATAGCATTAAAATAAATATATCCTATATAAACAAAAAAAAAGCTTTAACAACAAGAGTAGACGAAATAAGATAGAATAGTGTGCCTGAGTGCACCTTCAAGCAAGAAAACTCTAACCTAGGACAGTGGAAGATCAATGGTACAGGAGCTATGGCACAACCCAAGACTAGAGAACAATGGTTTGATTTTGGAGTGTCCTTCTCTTAGAAGAGCTGCTTACCATAGCTGAAAAGTCCCCTACCCTCACCAAGAGAAAAGTGGTCACTGAACAATTACAGTGCCCATCAAAGTGCCTGTGCTAAGGGACCTGGTTGAGGGCCCCATGCTTCTACCTGATTTTCCTTTGCAGGTGCCATGAACGAGTCTAGCACCACACATATTTTGCCGCTTGGATTTGTTTCTTGTAGTGTCTTGTAAACACCCTGTGTCCAGACAAAAACTTAGAGCTCAAGATGTTCTGAAATTGCATATTAGAAAATTGTCAATGAAGAAGTAATTTTTCTTACATCAGAGAGAGGATTAACTTTAATGATTAGGGAAGTCATAGAATATGATTGCATATAAAAAAAATGTCAATGAAGAAGTAATTTTTCCTACATGAGGGAGAGGATTAACTTTAATGATTAGGGGAGTCATAGAATTTAGATAGCCCCCCCCCCCCCCCCAGAAAGGAACTTGTTGGTTTGGTTATCTTGAAATAGGCTACCTTCTGAAAATGTGGATCTTTGTAAATAGAATTGCAAGGTAAACACTGGGCAAAGGTTACCACCTCAAGCAGTGATATATAGAAAAAAAATTATTACTTTTGAAGAGGCTTTCCATTTCCAGCCAAAAAGTAGGAAATCAGGAGACAGCCAGGAGTGATGGTGAGGAACTCCTTTTTTTTTAGTACTACTGCAAGTTCATTACTTCTTGCTCCTGAGGGTAAGTCAGTTAGAAATATAGTCTTCTGGAGTAACTTTTAGTAAAATACGATAATAGTCTAATAAGGCCTAAATTTAAAGAACTCTACCAAGTGACCAGGGTGCTGAAGAGGCTGGTAGGGATGATCATTGGAAAGCAAAGGACTGAGTAATCAGGTGGCTCATATCTATCTATCTGAGACTGTATCCTCAGGAGTCTCATATTTTTGAGGGAGAAAGACCTCACAAAACCCTTTGAAGTTCTGTGAATCATTCAAACTCCTTAAGACAAACCCCATCATGACTTTCGTGGCCAGAAAGGGTGTCTACTAGCTTGGTACTGTCATCTCAACCCCTGTTACCTCTAAAAAGCATTGATTAAGGAGCACCCCCCTAGTATCCTAGACTTCCTCTTACTTATAGTTAAAAGCTTACTTGTGCATCAATAGTAACACCTCGACATCCATAGCAGAAACTGTCCATACCCACTCCTTCCCCAGCAACGAGCATAGGGGAGTGTGATAAGGAGATTCCACCCCCTCTGGAGTTTTCTCTTGAATCTGAAAAACCCCAGTGTCCAGGCACCACAACGTCCCTAGGCTGGACCAAGGAGGAAGCAGGAGGAATGCAGGAACTCACGTGAATGATAAGTCTTTGGATAGAACCACCAGAGAGGGAGCAAATAAGGCCTCAGCTATTTTGGTAATAAATGAAGTGTCCACTGGAGATGCTAGCTGATTAAACAATGGAGAAACGGTAACCTGCCAAGCCGAAACCTGAGTCGGAGCTGAACTTACGAGCTGACTAAACCCGGGGAGAGCCTCACCTAAAGGTTGCCTCCTAGGGGAGAACAAAGTCTCCTCTGAGTGACCATGAAGTAAATATGCCACCTCTTTTGTGTTAAGAGCATTGCCCGAACCCAAATCTTCTCCTTGGTTGTGGGCCTGATTAACCACGACTCCTAAATCAAAACCTCATACTGCTGAGTCCAATGCTGATGGTCAGGTGAGATCTCAGAGTTCTATACTTGGCAAATATTCTGAGGAATCTGAGAGTTTAGCAAAACCTATCACCAACATAGATAGGAATAAAATAGTATTATCTCCCAACCCTGCTAGTGGATGCAGACAAGGCAATTTTTATGATCCCAAGCTCCACTCCGAGAAGCACGAAGTTGGCCGGGTTACTGCACCCAGTCTAGTTACACCTAACCTTGCTTTCACTCATCTGTAATAAAAAAAATTCATAATTAAAAATATCACTATTAGTATTCCCAGTGGGAAAAGAGCCTTCCTTCCCCCATCCCCAAGGGGCCACACTACTGAACTCCTTATACTATAGGAAATTGAGAGACTAAGAGTAGGTTATCTCAATAAAAAACGTAACACCATAGCTGGCTAATGCTTTCCCCTAACTGGATAGTATGTAGTTGAAGGGTAGGGAGTGAGATGATAAAGAAGATGAAATTAATCTCTTTCCTTACTACAGTTGTTAAAATCTGAAGCTTAAAATAGCAGATAGGTAGGAAAAAATAATCTAAATGCCCACTGCAGTAAACTTTCCACCCCAAATATAACAAATCTTTAAAGTAATTTGTATTTTTCCTATCTATACAAACCTGAGTCCTTTAATAAGAGTATGAATTCACCATAGCGGGAATGTGGTTGTTAAAAGTTTATAATGAGGTGTCAGTAGTCAGTGTTCAGCTGGTAACGCTTGCTGTGAAAGAAAACATAGTTCTATTTTTCTGAGTCTGCTGGTTCAGTCTGTTGATGGCAACAGCTCTGCTTATGTTGTCTTGATCAGCATACCCAGACTTTCAGTCTTCTGCTGTGGAATGAGATGAGATATCTCTGTATTCACCACAATACAGTGAACCCTCATTTATCGCGGTAGATAGGTTCCAGACCCGACCGCGATAGGTGAAAATCCGCGAAGTATTGACACCATATTTACCTATTTATTTAACATGTATATTCAGACTTTTAAAACCTTCCCTTGTACGTAGTACTGTTAACAAACTACCCTTTAATGTACAGAACACTTAATGCATGTACTACAGTACCCTAAACTAAAACAGGCACAAATATTAAAGGCGATTTTATATCATGCGTTTCCTAAACACGCCAAAAAGCACGATAAAAAATGGCAACCAATGTTTTGTTTACGTTTCTCTGATCATAATGAAGAAACAAACACATTTAGTGTACTGTACACATCTGTGTATAGGTTAGTTTTTGCATCGATTATATTGATTATACAGTATGTTGATTTTGTTATTACCAATGTTTTACTTAATTTTTCTTAGGACTTCCAAATGAAATGTTTTTCTTTATGACGCCGCCTGAAACGACGGCGTCATAAAGTACGCTCAGTAAACAACCACGCTCAGTAAACAAAGAAGGCATTTAACGCGCATGATGAAAGTGATAAATAATTATATTTACAGTAAAAGCTTTTAGAAAATATGTTATTACAAATATTATTTACCGTATGTATATAAAATCATACAGTACATACTGTACGTAGCAAAGCAGGAAAACAATTTACGAGAGAGAGAGAGAGAGAGAGAGAGAGAGAGAGAGAGAGAGAGAGAGAGAGAGAGAGAGAGAGAGAGAGAGAGATTGTTTTACGTACGTAAATGTAAATTTTAAACAAAAAAAATATGATAGGTTACAACATGTATACTCTTCAGACTTTTAAAACCTTCCCTTTAACTTAATGCATACAGTACTAAACTAAAACAGGCACAAATATTAAAATGTTAGAATATTAAAGTAAAAAATAAAGATTGTTACTGTACTCACCACGAAAGAAGTTCAAGAAAAACTTGAATGATGATGGCGATGAATTTGCTGCACAGTAGAAATGATGATGATGAAGCTGATGATGTCTTCTACTGTGCAACCAATAATAGTACAGTATTTTACGTCTCTTCAGACGGAGGTGTCTTTTCCTGGGACACCTCTTCAACTTCTTCCTGGGACACTTCTTCAATTTCTTCCGAGGGCATTGTGATCGGAAGTTGCTGCCGCTGCTTCTTTTTTCGCAAGAGCATCCTGTAGGGAGTCATGTGTTCATCGATCTTGTTGGAGAATTGCATAGAACGAACCATATCCTCGTCCCACTCTTGCGACATTTCTTTCACCTCCTTCGCAAGCTTGCAGAGCTTGGCAAGCCGTTCTAATGTTAAGCCCGTTTCTTCAACATTTTCTTGGATCTCTTCCTGTGTTTCACTGTCTTCTTCACTGGCCGATTTCGTCAGGTCTTCGAGGTCTGCGGCCGCGTAACTTCTACCGTCTTTTAACATATTGAGAAGCGTCACCTTCTCAGTAATCGTCATCATCCTTTGGTGGCGTTTAGGCTCACTACCAGCCTTAGTAGAAGCAGAACGCTTGGGAGGCATTGTACAGTAGGGTTTAACAGAAAGTTCAACAAAAAGTTCAACTTAAAACAGTCACGCACAGCACAGATTAAAGTCCACATTAACTTAACAACATCTACACAGTGATACAGCGGGAGACAAAGTGACCGCGAAAACGTAGATGCTGGAAGTTGGAGATGCGGGCAAAACACCAATCACAGGCTAGATAACAAAACTTGAGATCTGATTCGTCATCTATCAGCGCTTGAACCAATCACAACCCGTCTTATATGCTACGTAGGTTACCAATTCAAAGTACAAGATACCCTGCGTATACTGTACTGTACAGTAATAATAATAATAATAATAATAAATAATGATACTGTAATAATAATAATAATAATGATGATAATAATAACAATAATAATTTTAATAACAACAACAACAATAATAATAATAATAACAATAATAATAATACAGCTTTACGTACGCTATTTTACGCTTTTGTTGTAGGATGTGTGTGTCTCTCTCTCTCTCTATCTCTCTTTCTCTCTCTCTCTCTCGTACGCTTATTCGAAATGTGATTTTTTGCAACAAAGAATATTATTAGATGCAGTACTACGTACGTATACATACAAAAGATTCACGGAAAAGAAGCACATCCATTACATTTGTAGTACAATAGTAGCCATCAGCAGCCTGACACCATTCTAATATGGTATGATTTGCGTTTCATGTTCGATTTAATTTTACTACGTACTGTATACAGTACTGAATTATCGTATGATCACATTCTCTTATCGTGTTTTATTTCTTTCTGTGCTGAATTATATGTCATATGTAATGCAATGAATAATCAGTAAGAGCAGATATTACTAATTACAGTATTAATGGAATTACAGGTACAGTAACGAAATATCGTATTTGGGGTCTTCAGATATCGCGGTATTTTCGAAATTTCCGGAAAATCCGCGATATGTATATATATATATGGGTTATGAAAAAAACCCGCGAAGTGGTGAATCCGCGATGGTCGAACCGCGAAGTAGCGAGGGTTCACTGTACTTAGATCATAGCAAAAACCCAGGAACATGTCTCGTTGTTGGAGAAGTTGTTCGCAGGAGGAAGACAGGATCAACCAGTCGCCCAGATAATCAAATAGATATGTGCTATTCCCTGTTGAAGATGAAGCAGAAATACAGTACTTCCTGTGCGTCTGATGGATTGAGATCTGAAAGTAAGCGTCCTTCAGATCCACTGCAAGCGTGAAGTTGGCCCTCATTGCAGTATTATTATTAATTGCTAAGCTACAACCCTAGTTGGAAAAGCAGGATGCTATAAGCCCAAGGGTTCCAACAGGGAAAATAGCCCAGTGAGGAAAGGAAACAAGGACAAATAAAATATTTTAAGAAGAGTAAAAACATTAGAATAAAAATTTCCTGTTTAAACTATAAAAACTTCAGCCAGAAAAGAGGAAGAGAAATTAGATAGAATAGTGTGCCCGAGTGTACTCTCAAGCAAGAGAACTCTAACCCAAGAGACAGTGGAAGACCATGGTACAGAGGCTATGGCACTACCCAAGACTAGAGAACAATGGTTTGATTTTGGAGTGTCCTTCTCCTAGAAGAGCTGCTTACCATAGCTGAAGAGTCTCTTCTACCCTTACCAAGAGGAAAGTAAATCCATTGCACAATTACAGTGCAGTAGTTAACCCCTTGAGAGAAGAATTGTTTGGTAATCTCAGTGTTGTCGGGTGTATGAGGACAGAGGAGAATCTGTGAAGAATAGGCCGAACTATTAGGTATCTGCATTTCAACACCCAGGTGACCCACTGATTAGCTGAATTATGTGTGAGGAAAGTGACCGCTTTTGCCCCCTGAAGCAGGAAATAATTAAAATTCTTATTCTTAGGTGGTCACATCCTGTGAAGAAGTGAGGTAGGCCACTGCCCCAGTCCAGTTGTTCAACTAGGAGGTTGCACACAGGCTACCAATGGCTTTGGCTTCCATAGAAGTGGATTCTGCTGCAAATATAAATCCAGAGGAGATGCCTGTGTTAATGTTGTAATTGTAGTGCTATTGGCAAGGGTGAGGGACTGGTGGCTTCAGGGTTATTAAACTTCCTTTGATGAGTTACTGTTGGAGGCGGGATCTTATTCAATTAACTTGAATGCAAGGAGTTTCTCGGTCTGACTATCTGGGAGTCTACGCTGTTTTGGGCATTTGGGAGGGATCTTGACAAATTTAAATTGAGGGCAAGTTTTGATTCTTGAGCAGCTCCGAAGCAATGATCGATAGCTATTTTTCTCCCTTTGACTGTTTCTCTCGTCGCATCTCTTAGATTGTTGAACTCTCGAATGAGAGCCAACACCTTGACAAATGCAGATTCTATTTTCGGATTCTTGGCTACAGCATTGGGTGTGGCTGGATTCAAAGTGTGTCTGGACTATTATGCTGCATGGACTGTAGAATTCGCTTCTCGTTCTAACCATATCATCTGGGGCTAGCTTTTTTTCTGTTTGGGTCCTAGAACCGAATCCAGATGATATTATTATTGCAAACTAGGATACAATCTTAGTTGGAAAAGCAAGGTGCTAAAAGCCCAAGGGCTTGGACAGGGAAAAATAATCTGATGATGGGCCAATGATTTCCCTCTGTTTATTGGCAGTCTCAATTGCTGTTGTATGACCCTTAGGTGACATGGAAGGGTTCTGCACCTCTGAAGGACTTGCGGAAGGATGCATAGAGCACCTGCGATTGATTGAGTCTGTTTCCAGGAAGCAGATTTCCCATAAAAGTCTTCTGAATACATTGACTTCTTTGATTCTTTCCCTTTTCTCCCTGCCTTCTTAGTATGACTGTTTATGGGAGGGCCATCTCCTTGCTGGAAGTTCTGGCAATTTCTGCTTCGTGCTGAATGGGAGAAGGCGAATGCCTCTTCAAACCTTTAGCCTCCTGATCTGACTACGAATCGATTGATGAATGGCCATCTGTTGGTGAAATACACCTGTGATCATAGCTATGTTGAGTTCTATCTAACGACTGATCGCATGAGCCTCTGACCCTGAGCTTGGCGTGTGCTCTACTCTGCATCTTCGAACGACAATCTTGGTGCATTAATGTGATCCTGAGGTTCTTTCCTCATAAGAAGGAGCGAGTGAAAAATTTCCCTCTTAAAATAATTTTTCTTGGAGAGAACCAACGTGTGAAGGCACTTGTCCTACTTCTAACGCTGAGTTTTCTATTTCTTCCAAATCCATTTCTTCTTTGTCTTCTTGTCCACTCATCTATTGTTTCTCTCGGGAGTTCTCCTCTTGCTACCATCAAGGTAATCCTCTTCTTCCGAAAACAAATGCTCCAAGTTCATCGCTCCTTCGTTTTCTTTTTCTTTGTTCGTTATGCTCCTAGTCATCAGACAACTGGGAAACAGATACGGGTAGTCCTTCTCGAGTTCAGTCGTAGGATTATACTTCAATGGTTTCTCTGTTACAATGGGATAAGGCACAAACGGTGCTCCACCAACCTCATTACCCAGCAGGACTTCTACTCCTTTGACAGACAGTGAATCCTTTGCCACAAAGTCAAAATTACCTTTCACCAACTCACATGACAGTTTCAAACGGTAAATAGGAGTAACCTCCTCACCTCCTATTTCCTTCAAAATAACCGAGTCTCCTGTGAGAGACTGTTCCACCAATGGGTGTACACCTCGTATCACCATACTATGGTTACAACCTGTGTGTCTCAATATCTCCACCTTGGTTTGTTCACTCCCATCTATTGCTGCTAACATACCTTCATAAATATACGATTTAAAGGCATCCACGCTTTTTGTGTTAGTCCTGTTCGTCGTGTAATCGTTGCTCGTTTGTTTTCCTCTTCGTCCATTCCCGATTGTTTCTTCGTCTTCACATTCTGTGAAGTCGAATTATCCTTAACCACTTGAGCAACTGCTTTCGGTTGGTTCGACCAACATTCCTTACTGACATGACCCCATGACCTCTCTTGCCACACTTAAAATAGACAATATTACCCTTCTGCACGTCTTTCATGATAATTGAAGGAGCACGATTCGATGATTGTTGCTGTGGTACTCTCACATTCTGCTTTGGAACATTACCAGTGCTTCTTCCGCTGTAACTATTGAACTTATTCATATAGTTATTACTGAACTGGTTTCCATGGTTCGGAGAATACTTGACACTTGGTTGGAATGACGATTGAAACTTCATAGCCTAGGAGGGTTTACAACTGATAATGTTATAATCTTCACTCAGCGAAGCGACTTTATCGAGTTTCTTCACCTCTCCCTCTCTTAAGTACGTTAGCAGCCTCTGTCCATCTCTTAAAAACATTGTCGTATCTTATAAGCGTAATCCAGGAAAGTAATTTTCTCATCCTTCCTCAAACTTCGGAACCTTTCATTATAATATTCAGGGGTCATCTGATACTCTTGCAGCATGTTCCTCTTCACTTCTGGATACTCCTTCCTTTGGTCCTCAGATAAGGACAGGTAAGCACTTCGACCTTTCCTGAAGAGTACACTCTGCAATAACAAAGACCATTTATCTTTAGGCCATTGCATTGTCGATGCAACCGTTTCAAAATGATTGAAGAATTCATCTGGAACTTCTGTGAATTTTGGAATTAACCTCTGGGCATTCGCCACATTAAGCAAGGGATCATGCATAGCAGGGGTCGTCGTCTGTCTGCATTGCCGACTTTACACGGGCGTTCAACAGCTCCAACTCCCTCGCTTGTTTTGCAGTCTCTCTTGCCTCTTCCTTCTCCTTTTCTTCTCGTTCTCTCTTTTTCTTCCATTCTCGTCGCATGTCTTGCAACTTGTCTGGCTTCTACCCTTTCTTTTTCTTCTCGTTCTGCCTCTCTTTCTTCCCGTCTTACTTCCATTTCCTTCGCACGTTGTGCTTCTTCTCTTTCTTCTTCTCGTCTTGCTTCCATTTCCTTCTCTTGCCATCATCTTCAACTATATCAAATTTTCTTCAGCTGAAATTCATCGAATCTCAGCCTTTAACATCCCCTTCTGCTTTCATGCCTTCAGTTTGTGGGTCAACTGGTCCTTGCTTTGCTACAACTTCTTCAGCCTCCTCCAACAGTTCATGAGCTGCTACAATATCTTGTTCCGACAATTTCCCCGAGTTTATCAACGCTTTTAAGGCTAGACACTTGATTTGGGCTTTAATGATTTCACTCGTTGCATGGCCGCCATATGCCATTAAAATAGAGAGCCACTGAACCTTTGATTTTTTCAAAAACTTGGATATTAAACTGTGCCATCTTGTACTTTAACAAAAAAAAAGAAAAAAAATTATCTCCAAAAATATATATCCTAACAATACTCAAAATGCTATCAACTCTAAATTGTTTAAACCTTTTATGAAAACACGGCCCCTTTTATCACCATTATTTAAAACACACTCGCTTGATTCCAAGGGTCTGGGCTCCAAAAATATCTTGTGTTATGGTTCCATAGTCTGGAAACCAAAATATAGTATTATATATATTACTGCTGGCAAGCTACACAACCTCTCGAGTTCCAAACTCACCTGATTGTTTTTACATAAATCTGTTATATATGAAAATATTAATACCCGAACTGTGAGACAATACCAGTCAGTACTGAAATAAAAATTGGTGATTGGAATAAGACACTCTTTAAAAAATTAATACGTTTCTTAAAAATTACAACACTTTGAAGGAATTCACATAAAAGAAATAAATCACTCAAAATATTAAGTCTGAACAAAACTTAGACTAAGACAAAAGAAATTAATACTTATGAAAATTATACAATCACTTGTTTCACTGGAAATTAACTTTTACACAATTAATTAGTCTTTACAATGAAAATAGTTAACCTGTTAACACTAAAGATATACTTCACGTTTGTACATAAATCTCCCTGGGCCAGTTACAAAGATTTACACAATACCAACTCTCGCCACAACACAATAAATTTAAAATTCCTGGGCAAGTTTGCAACAATGTTTTAACACACTACACACATTGTATGCTGGGGCACAGAATCACTTTGTAGAGGACACACTATAGGAACTTTGAGAGAGAGAGAGAGAGAGGATGTACTTTGACTCGTTCACAGGACAGGCTGGTTATCTTCTGCTGCTCTGCATCTCTGCGGGTGCATATATATGAGCTTAGGGACTAATAGATTATTCTAGGTCAGAGATCTGGATACTTGAGGGCTGGCTTAAAGGGATAAGGTTGCCAATGATTAAACTCAAACGCATACCTGCGCAACAGCAAGACGATTCTCTCAGCTAGCTCCGGCCACCTTTGTCCTTGAATAATAAAAAAGATAGGTGAATATAAGGCTGGGTTTTTCAAGAACCTTCCAGAACATGTGACAAATGTAATAATTGCGTCTTTTCTCACAAACATGGCACAATACCTCAAAAAATTTATAAAAAAAAAAAAATTTATATAACCCCTTGTTCATACCTCGTAAGGTCCTATAACACTCAAACAGGTTACATAAGACTTTGTAACAAAGTTTACCGGTACCGTTGCCTTCTAATTGGCCATTTCTCTGCGGAGATATAGGAGCAACGGTTCTTTCCATGAGCATTCCCCCCCACTTTCCCTTTTTGGTCCTATAGCAATGGACCTTTAGGGGGCTAATTTTTCCAATCTCACGTTCTTTAATAGGGGAATGGACATTTCGTACTTCATCTCTACTCTTTTCTCACCAATTGCATTTACACACAATTTGGGGATTACTATTCCCTCAATTGTTAACATGGAGTGTTAATAACCCATTTCTTTCAGATTTTGGTGTCTGTTAGAGGATGTAGTACTCATATAAACCCTTTTCTCCTTACAGGCGGTGCCTATACGGAGATACACTGTTGAGTGCAGATTTGTGTCAGGGCTGTGAGGCATCCTTTTGGTCTCGATATTTGCCGCACACATGTGAAGTGTTGGAGGATGAAAGGCCCAGTATTGTAATGAGACCATCAGAATTGCAGTGTTTGTAAGGATTTACTTCACTCCGGATGGGTCTCGGAGGATACCTCCGATGACGACTGCATGTTCTTCCCGCGGTACCTTAGCACCTGTGTAAGAGGATGAGGTGATCTCATCAAGGATTCAGTTGTGTCTACCAATTTCGACTCCACTATGACATCGGTCTCCCGATCTACGGTTGCGATTGCTTCTTCCGTGACGGGGGCTATCCTGCCCTTTTTTTCCTCCCAACATCTGCTTGGCTCATGGAGCCCCTCAGTTCCCGAGTACCTTATGTGCTACAATGCATCTGGTACTTATGACTAACACGAAAGCCTTCATTGAGGGGAATTAGTAATACCAGATTATGATGTTCAAGGCCTCATGTGAAGAGATCCAGGCCTTGGAGAAGCAAGAGGAGTCGACTAGGTATAAGGTCTTGCACTCCTAGCTACCTTTTTGCATGCGGCAATGATGACGGCAGTGAATATCAATCTACAGATGGTCGCCTTTGGTAAGAGCTTGGCCTCCTTCGTGGCTCCGGATAAAGTGGTCTTCCCCTTAATTTTGAAGAGCTACGTGGCAGTGGAGTAAGCCATTTGTGAAGGTAAGCCTCTCCCAGCTTTGGAAGAGTGCACATCAGTCTCACCTGTCTTACCACACGATGCTGTCCACTAGACCAATGTCCAGTTTACTTTTGCTGAGAGTAAACTGTATACGGATGCGGTCGGCCACCAATTTCTTGAGAAGCTGCCCAGGATTCCTGAACACCCTCTTAAGTCTAACTCTTAGGCCAGATAATGATTGTCAGTGTCGATGTCTCTGTAGTGCTTTATGGAGATGATGATTGGGCATTTTGCAGATGCCTCAGTCTTTCCTTGCTGGCAAAAACTGATGTCGCCACCTTTATGAAAGACCTTTATGCTTCTTTTCAGGTCTGTTGAACCTGTAGTGAGCATGTACTTGGCACAGCTACCATCCGCCACGAGCTGAAACGTTTCTCACCTCTAGCATCTGGGGAAAAGACCTATTTCCTTAGAAAGTTGTGCAGAAAGCTACAGATAAGGCTGTCGCAGAGCTTAAAGCCTTTTCCTGAAGTGGGGGATCTCATTGAAGAGGTAGTTCACCTCTGAGAGAGGCCACAACCAAGAGGTCTCGCAATCTGACTTATCATTGTAAGTCGTTTGTTCTTTCCTATGCCGCTATCCCTCAGACTGTCTACGCTGTGCCCTAACAAGTGGTGTCACAGTCCCTAGCCTTCCACCCTGTGTATGAGTAAGGGATGTCTTCCGAGGCTGTCTTGACAGTGGAGGCAAGTCCAGGGGTCGTGGACTTTAAAACAGCAGTGGAGGAAGAGGTTCACGTCCCCAACACCAAATAATGAAGGCCTCCCGGTAGGGGGATGGTTAGCCTTGTTCACGTATTGTGGGTTCTTCAGGCTTTGGTTGGAAGTAGTAACAAAGGCCACCACAGTTCAGGAGACTCTTCCAGAAACATCACCTTATCTGGAACAGTATGTATAAGACCTCTTGAAGAGGGGAGTTATCTGCTGCCTGAGATCTATGAGATTTCAAGGTCGTCTATTTTTTGTGCCAAAACGGTTTCGAGCTTACTTCAAACTGTTCTCGTCTTGTCCGGTCTAAACCTGTTCGTTCAGTGAGACAGGTTCCGGATGTTGGCCATTTCGCAGATACGGACCTTTCCACCCTTGGAGGCTTTCACTGTCTCTATAGATCTTACCGATGTCTTTGTTTCGTCCGTTAGGCTTAGACTTCTCCTCCTACCTTGGTTGCAGCCTGGAGAGAAAGGGCTACTTATTCAGAGCTATGCTATTCAGGCTCAGCATAGCTCTGAGGATTTTCACAAAGTTTACTGACGCAGTCGTACAACAACTTCGGGAGAAAGGCCTTCAAGTAGAGGCGTACCTGGTTGACTGGCTAGTGTGAGTTCCCTTGGCACAGAGTGCTCGGAAGCAGCCATTTAAGTTTTATGGTTTCTCTAGTCCTCTGGATTTCAGATCAACTTTTAAGAAATCAAAACTGGCTCCAGCTTAAGACTTCCAGCGGTTGGAGATTTGTTGGGACCTTAAGTCTCACTCCCGTTCTATTCCTCCCTCCAAGGGAGAGGAAATAGAGATGTCAGTCAAGTCCCTGATCAAGTCGGGGATGATCACCAGGCGACGCTCAGAGGGGGTTTGAGAATCTTTACGATTCACGAACCTTGCCCTCAATGTACGACTCAGAGATGCAAACCGAGTTTGGGGAAGGAGAGCCTCCAACGCTCTTCCTGCCCATCAGAAGAAGACCCCGAATTTACTGCGGAAGCAACTTAGACCGTGGTCCACTGCCATAAGTCTTTCATAGACAGTGCCAGAATAACGGCTATGTCGCCACCTTTCGACACCCAAAAATAGACTTTTCCTACATCAAAATCTGTTCTATAGTACCCGTTCTGGCGATACGTCGCTGCTTACGGCTATGCCGCCACCGGCGACACTGCCTTCACTTTCCTCCTCCAGTAGTTACACATTGTTTGGATGCCTCATTGGATGGTTGGGGGGTCATAACCCACCCAAGGAAGTGCAAGGCTGTTGGTCTCAGAAATTTTAACAATACCACATCAATATTCTGGAGTCCATGGTAGTCTTCTCGTCCCTCATGAAATTATACGTGAAGGAGAACATTCATATCCGCCTAAACCTTGTTAACAGGGTTATAGTCTATTGAAACGACAGACAAGGATCGAGGTCTCCTCAATTAAACCACGTAATGTTAACCGTCTTTACGTTGGCTCAGAAGAAAGGTTGGCACTTGTCAACATATCTCCATCAGTGAGATCAAGTCTTTGGCCTTCAAGTGGATCTGTTTGCAATGAGTCTCAACATGATACTTTCCTGCTAGGTAGCACCGAAAGTGGTTCAAGCAGCAGTGGGCATGGACATTAAAATTTGTCAATGGTCCTTGGATGGGAATTGTTGGACGACGATTTACCTGTTTCCACTGTTCAACCTCCTCGAGAAGGTTTTGGACAGGCTCAGATCTTTCAAGGGATGGCGGCTCTGGTGGCTCCTTGGTAGCCAAAGAGCAACTGGTTTCCCATGGTTACGGATTTGAACCCCATCTTGTGCCGTGACCAACCCGATTCTGTCTCAGGATGGACAGCAGGAGATTGTTTATGCTTCGTCATGGAGATCAAACACTCTTCATCTCATGATTGGTTTCGGCCTATACCTGAGATCGAAATTTAAAATTCAATGTGATAAGTACGTATTTGCAGAAACTATGAGTCGTCTAACACCATGACTCAGTATGAAACATCATGGACAAAATGGATCAAATATGTCAAAGACATAAATCCAGGGTTGATTACTGTTGATTTTTGTTTGAGTTTCCAGCTTAGTTTGCATGTTTAAAGTTTAGCTTCCTCCAGATTTTGTCGTACAATTCAGCCCTCATTAGACCTATACTATATGCCTTTGATGTCGACTTTTACTCGGGTCTCATCAAAGTTCTGAAGGTTTGTGCAAGGCTACGGCTGTCGGCTCCACCGAAGCCTATCTCTTGGTCTTTGGACAAAGTCTTGCAATTTGCTTCGGACATAGGTAATCAAAAGGCTTCTATTCATGATCCCACTCAGAAAGTCATCTTCTTAATTGCGATGGCTTCCGGTGGTCGGGTTAGTGACATTGTGACGATTTCTAGAGACGAGAACCACATTGAATTTGTGAATAATGGTGATGTTAATTTATACCCTGATCCCACTTTTCTGGCTAAAAATGAACATCCCTTTACACTTTGTGGTCTATAGAAAATAGTTCCCTTACCAGGTGATCCTTTCCTGTGTCCAATACACTGTACAAAAGTGTATTTGGTGAGAACAGTGCAGTTTAAGGGTGGTCTATTGTTTCAAAATGATACAGTGGGGTCTGATTTGTCTCTAAATCAGTTAAGAGCTAAGATTACTTACTTTATACGAAGAGCGGACCCGGCTAATAAGACATCGGGTCTCTACCCTAAAGATGTGACTTCCTTCTTGAACTTTTTCCAGTATAAGTCCATTGAGGGACTGCAGACATATACTGGTCAGAAGTCCACTTGGGTTTTCTTCAGGCATTATATGAAGCAATTTGAGGAGACGCCATTTTGTGGTGGCTGCGGGAGTGTTATCAAACCCGCTGCAACAACGTAGCCCACAATGAGTCCTAGGGCACTCCTTCAGCTCGTTATTAGCAATGAGTAAACAGAGGTTTTTGCTTCAAGGTAAAATGGAAAAATGCACTTCATCATTTCCTTTTCAGATTCACAGGTGTCTTTCTGATGCTTTGTGTTCCTTCAGTGCTACATCCTAACTTTCTAAATAGTAGTTAAGTTAAATCTCATTTGGTTTGGGTGATTACCCCCTTTTTTTGTACAGACGTGATCATGTGTCTCTTGATCAGGTTTACCTTGTCATAAGTTTCCTAGGGTTCCTTATGTCATGCATTTGTCCCCTTATGTTACCTTATGTATGGGTAGGGACGCTATGTATTTACTTTGTACAAAAATTTTCCACATGAGGTTAATGATGGTAACTTGCTAACCTTGGCACTGATTATTGTGAGTAATAGGCTGTGAATTGTTCCATGCCTTTTACTTTTACGCCCTACTATTATAATTATAATTACTGTAACGGCATTATCTTTAGTGTGCCTTCTCATTATTATCCTTCCTGGACATAATTGGATATAATCTCAAGGCGGGTTTTGGTTCCATACGCCTCACCTTTGATGCCTCCTTTAATTTTGGGCTCCTTAGAGTTCCCGACACTAAGATCAGGTGCTTTTCCAATTGCGGAGGGCGGTCCTTTGGTCCTTATTGCGTCCTTGTCGGACCATCATGCTTGTCAATTCTGCCTTCGAACTGATCCGGGATATATAGTTGAGAGTGATCCCTATGCCTTGACGGAGTAATCCTGTAAGTGCATTTCGGTATTGGGACCTCTCTCTTTGAGGCTTCCTACTGAGACATAGGTAATTCTCTGGTACACTTCCATCAGGACGACATGGCTTGAGCCCAAAAAACGGATTTTGACGTAGGAAAAATATATGTTTGGGTGGGATAACCATGTCGTCCTGATGGCCCATCCATTACGTTGTCCATCCCCGATGCCTCTTCTCACGGTAGTTGCGCCGCTGTGTGGAATGAGTTTATCAGAGACGAGCACTACTATGAAGAGAGAGGATATGTAACAGCTCCTCACCTATCCTCCTCCTTAGATTCCTAGACTGGGTTAAGTCTGTTTGGGGTGCAGATATCTATGGTTATCTACCGATACGTCCCTGATTATACACGATATCTTAGGATAGTCGTTCCATATTTATATATATATATATATATATATATATATATATATATATATATATGTATGTATGTATATGCAGATATATGTATATGTATATATATATAAATATATATATATATTTATTTATATATATATATATATATATATATATATATATATATATATATATATATATATATATATATATATATATATATATATATATATATATATATATATATATATATATTTGTGTATATATATATATATATATATATATATATATATATATATAAATATATATATATTTATTTATTTATATATATGCATATATATATGTATATGTATATATAATGTTATATATATATATATATATATATATATATATATATATATATATATATATAAATATATATTTCAAATAAGCCATATATATTAATACATTAAAGTCTGGATTCTCTTAACGACCTCGGGATCAGAGCCCCGGGCGGAATCGCCCAAAGACTATAATATCAGACCGGAGGGGATTTGAACCTTCGTCCAGGATATCTGTATGCCAGTGACCATAGCACTCAGCCACGAAGAAACATAAAAGTCAATGACAATTCTTCTGTACATATACATGTCAAATTCAGGTTTTCTGTACTTAGAATTGAAATGAACCCATCTTCTCCATTGTAGCTAATTGGTAGGTTTGGGACTTGGCATTTGATTAATGATAAATTTTTGCACATTTAAACGTGTTTCTTTCATATTTCAAATAAGCCATATATATTAATACATTAAAGTCTGGATTCTCTTAACGACCTCGGGATCAGAGCCCCAGGCGGAATCGCCCAAAGACTATAATATCAGACCGGCGGGGATTTGAACCCTCGTCCAAGATATCTGTATGCCAGTGACCATACCACTCAGCCACGAAGAAAGATAAAAGTCAATGACAATTCTTCTGTACATATACATGTCAAATTCAGGTTTTCTGTACTTAGAATATGACACGTTTAAATGTGCAAAAAATTTTTTTCATTAATCGAATGCCAAGTCCCAAACCTACCAATTAGCTACGATGGTGAAGATGGGTTGATTTCAATTCTAAGTACAGAAAACCTGAATTTGACATGTATATGTACAGAAGAATTGTCATTGACTTTTATCTTTCTTCGTGGCTGAGTGGTATGGTTACTGGCATACAGATATCCTGGACGAGGGTTCAAATCCCCGCTGGTCTGATATTATAGTCTTTGGGCGATTCCGCCTGGGCTCTGATCCCGAGGTCGTTAAGAGAATCCAGACTTTAATGTACTGTATTAATATATATGGCTTATTTTAAATATGAAAGAAACACTTTTAAATGTGCAAAAAAAAATTTATCATTAATCGAATGCCAAGTACCAAACCTACCAATTAGCTACGATGGTGAAAATGGGTTGATTTCAATTCTAAGTACAGAAAACCTAAATTTGACATGTATATGTACAGAAGAATTGTCATTGACTTTTATCTTTCTTCGTGGCTGAGTGGTATGGTCACTGGCATACAGATATCTTGGACGAGGGTTCAAATCCCCGCCGGTCTGATATTATAGTCTTTGGGCGATTCCGCCTGGGGCTCTGATCCCAAGGTCGTTAAGAGAATCCAGACTTTAATGTGTTAATATATATGGCTTATTTTAAATATGAAAGAAACACGTTTAAATGTGCAAAAATTTTTCATATACTGTATATATATATATATATATATATATATATATATATATATATATATATATATATATATATATATATATATATATATATATATATATATATATACACATACATACATATATTCATGTACATATACACACATACACCTACATACATCACATACACACATACATGCATACATACATACATGCATGCAGACACTCACTAAAGGTAACGAAGAGACCTTTAACCTATACACTTCATGGTGTCAGAAAACTGAAAATACAGTGGTACCTCTACATACGAATTTAATCCGTTTCACAACCGACTTCGGATGTAGAAAATGTTCGGATGTAGGAACGAATTTTCTCATAAGAATACATTGAAATAGGATTAATCCATGGTTTTGCCCAAAAACCTATGATAACTCCTTAATAAATTACTACACATAATTTCCCATGAGAATAATGCACACTAAATTAGATAATAGACATGTATAAAAGAAGAATTATCAAAAAATGATAAATAAGAAACGGGTTTTTAGCGTCACTTTACCTTAGAAACTCCAGCGCAGGTGTTGTTGGTCTTGCTATGCAAAGAGGAGACGGACGGGCGGCGAGGAGGTAGAGAGGTTAACTACGATAAACATACACTACCGTAACTTATTCTAACTTACGCTAAGTGAACTTTAACATAACTTAGCTTATATATTTTTTTTATTTTTATATTTTATATTTTTTTTTACATTTTCTTTTTTTCTTTTTGATGATTAATTTTAATCACTTTCACTCTCTCCACTTAAAATTGATTGAATTTCTTTCGCTTCACTCTTTGCCGTTTTCTTTGAACCACTTCCATCCTCTTCATCACGAGTTCGCTTCGTAGTTTTTTTAAAGAAACTATCGATAGATAGTTGCTTGGTACGGCTTTTCAGAATGTTTCGAAAGTGAGTTAGGCAAACATCATCGAACTGCGCAACTACACGACAAAACTGCAATTTTTTTGGGTGGTATTTGTCGATGAAGTCGACCACGTCTTGATATTTTCCCAACACCTCTTTTATTTGCACCGAACCTAACACATGTTCTACCTCCTCGATCCCTTCCTCGTCATCACTCGTGTGCTCAGACATAGCATGGAGTTCCTTGAGCTCCTCTGTGGTAAGTATGTCGTGATGTTCGGCGACGAGTTCCGTGATGTCATCTGCGTCGACCTCCAGACCCATGGACTTGCCAAGGGAGACGATTTCCTCTACGTCTTCCGCTGCACCCACCACGGGATCAGGTTCGGGGTCAAAACCCTGAAAATCTCGGGGAGAAACTGCATCAGGCCACAGCTTCTTCCAGGCAGAATTGAGGGTCCGTCGAGTTAATCCCACCCAAGCCTGATCTATGATCTTCAAGCAGTGCACGATGTTGAAGTGGCTTTTCCAAAATTCACGCAAAGTTAAGTTTGTGCTTTGCGTGACATTAAAGCACTGCTTGAATAAGTGCTTGGTGTAGAGCTTCTTGAAAATCAAGATGACTTGCTGGTCCATGGGCTGGAGGATAGAGGTGGTATTCGGTGGAAGATACAACACCTTTATGAACTTAAATTCATCGAAGATATCATCTTCAAGTCCGGGGGGGGGGGGGGTGAGCGGGTGCATTGTCAATGCATAGCACGCACTTTAAAGGCAATTTCTGTTCATGAAGATACTTCTTCACAGAAGGGCCGAAAACTTGGTTAACCCATCGGACAAAGAACTGCCTAGTGACCCAGGCCTTCGAGTTGGATCGCCAGAGAACATGAAGCTGGTCCTTATCCTCACACTGTGCCTTAAAGGCCCTAGGGTTCTCAGAATGGTAAACCAGTAAGGGCTTGACTTTAAAGTCCCCGCTAGCGTTGGCACAAAGGGCAAGAGTCAACCGATCCTTCATTGGCTTATGCCCAGGCATTTCTTCTTTTCGGCGGTGATGTAGGTTCGACTGGGCATCTTCTTCCAAAACAGCCCGGTTTCATCACAATTAAACACTTGCTGCTCTACGTAGCCTTCTTCCAGCACGATCCTTTCAAAGTTCTTAACAAAGTCAGCGGCAGCCTTTGTGTCCGCACTAGCAGCCTCTCCATGGCGAACAACTGAATGAATCCCGGACCGTTTCTTAAATTTCTCAAACCAGCCACGAGATGCCTTGAAATCGTCCGAGGAAGGTTCGGTTGAACTCTCCCCAGCATCACCCCCAGAGCTCTCCTCCTTCAAGTCCGTGAAGATGGCGTGCACCTTCTCGCAGATGATGGTTTCGGTGATGGTGTCGCCAACAATCTCTCTGTCCTTGATCCAGATTAGCAGAAGTCGTTCCATCTCTTCTATGATAGGGCTACGGCGTTTTGAAATGATGGTGATCCCTTAGAAGGTTTCACTGCTTTAATGGCTTCCTTCTGTTTCAGGATTGTCGAGATCGTCGACATATTACGGCCATATTGTTTAGCAAGTTCATTCACGCGGACGCCACACTCATGTTTTTCAATAATTTCCTGCTTTACGTCTAAAGAAAGCATTTCCTTCTTCCTTTTCTCACCACTACCACTACCACTTGCAAATCTAAGCCTTTTAGGACCCATACTTTACGTAAATTACCATAAAAAGATGCACGTAAAAAATCACGATTAAAATAGTACAATAATAGCAGAACGCACAGGGCACAACCGCAAGAAGCCGACGAGAACAGAGGACTGACCCAAGCCACGCTAATTGAGGGTCCCTCCGAGGTCGAAGTGCTGCCTTCTATCGGCGGAAATAAAAAACACATCCGGCGCTATGAGTACCAACTACGCATACGGGTATTGTTTACTTCGGGTGTCGAAAAAAAAATTCGGTTGTAGAGTAGGAACGTGTTCGAATTGTACTTCGCGTGTCGAAAAATTCGAATACAACCGGTACGACGAAAATTGCTTACTTCGTGTCGAAATAAAATTCGGGTGTAGTATAAAATTCGCTCGAATTTTACTTCGGATGTTGGAAAATTCGGATGTAGATACGTTCGGATGTAGAGGTTCCACTGTATATGGCATCATAATCTTTGTTCACAAAATCAAAACAAACACCCTAAAATGAAGTAAAAATAAACACCAATTTTATGTTACTGGTATCATTGAGAATAGTGGATAACCAAATCAGAACCTATTACCTATACAGTACCGTAGAGACTTTCAAATACAGTAGAACCTCGGTTTACGAATTTAATTCGTTCCTAATGCGAACTCTTAGACCGAAAAATTCGTATCGCGAAACGAATTTCCCCATAAGAATGTTATAAAATCGAAATAATTAGTTCAACCCATCTACAAAAACCAATTTTCACAAATTTTTCCTTACACATACAGTACTCTACTGTACTCTACACAAAATTATTAAAATATTGCAGTCATTTAATGATGAAAATATGGATATGCATGCACAGTAAACCTGAACTTTACCTTAGAGGAGTGTCGCTGCTGGCTTGATGGAGACGAGAGGAAGGGAAGGAGGAGAAGGGGGTTACTGCTTGGAGGGAGAATCTCCCTCCATGAGAACTTCAGGAACGTTGACTGGAGTTCTCTTGCGAGAATGGCGTTCACTATCACTGGTTTTGCGTTTGCGAGACTCTTGGTCGTTGTCTTTCACAGTTCTTTTCTCCCCCTTCACAAGATATTTTTCAAGAGACACCTGCTTTTGTCTGTTCTTTAAAATTTTATAGAAGTGACCCACCCCATTATCGACTAATAAATTTATTGCACGGTCTGTTTCAGCCTTATTCGGGACATTTTCCTCAAGAAAACTTTTCACGTCTTCCCACTTCTTTAAAAAATCTTTTATCTCACTCGAAGACAGTGATTGTGCAGTGCCTCCCTCCTCGTATATGGTTCTTGCCTTCTCGCAAATCATGTTCTCATTTACTGAATCTCCTGCGAGCTGCTTCTCATTTAACCACACCATTAATAAATTTTCTACGTCATCAAGAATAGGTGGCCATTGTTTTGATAACGACGATACACCTTTAGCTACTTTAGCGGCCTTTATTTCTTCTTTTTTCTTTAATATTGTGCATATCGTCGACTGCGAGCGATTGAAAAAACTAGCAATGTCTTTCACACGCATGCCTTGGTCATGATTCTCGATGATCTCCTTCTTCATCTCGATCGTTATCATCAGCTTCTTCTTACTGCTTTCCTTCTTCGACATCTTAGGAGCCATTGTCTATCACAATAATACAGTACAGTACTGTAATCACAAATGAGTGAAAATAAAACAAATCACAAACCAAGTGTAAAAATCACAAAGAAATCGTCCACGAATTCACTAAGTATGTATGCTATCGAGACGGCGGATACTGAGATAATGAACGAGTGAAGGGGGTAATAAAGGGGTTTAGGGGGTGGTAGGTATGCGTGGGAGGAGTCACGTGACTCCATTGTGAGATACGGTCGTTAAGTTATTTCCATGAAAAATGCGATCGGGAAGCGCGGCGCTAACACTTTTCCACAAAAAACGGCGCGTGGGAGGGAAATTTAAATTCGTTAACCGATACAATATTCGTTAACCGAGACGAATTTTTCAGAGAAAATCCCTTCGTAAACCGAAAAATTCGTAAGCGGAGTCGTTCGTAAACCGAGGTTCTACTGTAATAGCTATTAGAATCTATTTGTTACTTTTTTGGCTCGGTAGCGTGCAAGCTTTCAGGTAGTAGTATTGGTTCACAGTGTTGATATATCATCTGTTTACAGACAAATTTCAGCATTGAAGGTCTTGTGATGGGTTCAATTTTACCTGAATCTGTATGTCTCGCTTGTATACACTGAGTCCGTGCTTAGCACATTAATACACAGGGCCTTTGGCTAGGAAGACAGGAATTCTTTAGTATTATATCATATTGTTTCCTTTTCTATTATTGAACTAGAAATTTCTTGGGGGACCACACAGCATCCTAACTCCAAAAATATTAATATCAATCTATCCATATTTCAAGATAGGAAAGGTTTTAATGTTGAGAATAATGTATACAGTTTTAGGTATATAAATAGAAATGACCATAAAATTAAATGGCAACAACAATTATAAGCATTGGTAAACTTAATCAACAAATTAAAACAATTTGAAAATAATGGTCAATATTTGTAACTAATGGGGGAAACTCTTCACTGAAGGACTAAATAATAAACCTTAGTAATTTTAAATCCTCAGAAATTCTAAACCGTGGTCGATGTTGAAAGGTTTGAGCAAGATTTAATATTTTTCTGCCCATATCATAGGGACTGCAAGTTAAACTTCAAACAGGAACAGGTTTCAGACCTAGCAATCAAATCATGCCCACCTCTTGGGTAAACAGGATTTGGATGGAAGGCATATGACAAATGATAACATTGTGAGAAGGTATACAAAAAGAGGAATTAAAATTATATAAAATGTAA
>NC_090734.1:67535314-67690314 GCF_036898095.1 Palaemon carinicauda
TATATATCTATATATATATAGATAAATTTTGCATGTTTAGATTTGTTTTTCATATTCAAATAAGCCATATATTTTGATACATTAATGTCTGGATTCTCTCACTGACTCGGGATCAAAACCCCAGGCAAAACCACTCAAAGTCAGTAACTTCTGACTGGCCGAGAATCGAACCCTGGTCCAGGAAACTTGTAACAACAGTGACTTACCACTTAGTCACAAAAAAAGATAAAAGTCAATGACAATTCTTTTGTACTTATACCTTTCAAATTCAGGTTTTTGCACTTAGAATTGAAATCAATCCATCTTCACCATCGTAGCTAATTGGTATGTTTGTACTTGGCATTCGATTAATGATAAATTTTGCACATTTAGACATGTTTTTCATATTCAAATAAGCCATATATTTTGATACATTAATGTATGGATTCTTTTACCGACGTCGGGATCAGAACCCCAGGCGTAACCACTTAAAGACAATATTATTATTATTATTATTATTATTATTATTATTAGCCAAGCTACAACCATAGTTGGAAAAGCAAGATGCTATAAGCCCAAGGGCTTCAATAGGGAAAAATAGCCCAGTGAGGAAAGGAAATAAGGAAATAAATATATGATGAGAACAAATTAACAATAAATCATTCTAAAAACAGTAACAGCATCAAAACAGATTTGTCATATATAAACTATTAACAACGTCAAAACAGATATGTCATATATAAACAATAAAAAGACTCATGTCAGCTTGGTCAGAATGAAAACATTTTCTGCAACTTTGAACTTTTGAAGTTCTACTGATTCAACTACCCGATTAGGAAAATCATTCCACAACTTGGTCACAGCTGGAATAAAACTTCTAGACTACTGTGTAGTATTGAGCCTCATGATGGAGAAGGCCTGGTTATCAGAATTAACTGCCTGCCTAGTATTACGAACAGGATAGAATTGTCAAGGGAGATCTGAATGTAAAGGATGTTCAGAGTTATGAAAAATCTTATGCAACATGCATAATGAACTAATTGAACGACGGTGCCAAAGATTAATATCTAGATCAGGAATAAAAAATTTAATAGACCGTAAGTTTCTGTCCAACAAATTAAGATGAGAATCAGCAGCTGAACACCAGACAGGAGAACAATACTCAAAACAAGGTAGAATGAAAGAATTAAAACTCTTCTTCAGAATAGATTGATCACTGAAAATCTTGAAAGATTTTCTCAATAAGCCAATTTTTTGTGCAATTGAGGAAAACACAGACCTAATGTGTTTCTCAAAAGTAAATTTGCTGTCGAGAATCACACCTAAAATTTTAAAAGGCATACAAATTTAAAGAAACATTATCAATACTGAGATCCGGATGTTGAGGAACCACCGTCTTTGGCCTACTTACAATCATACTTTGAGTTTTGTTAGGATTTAACTTCATACCCCATAATTTGCACCATGCACTAATTTTAGCTAGATCTCTATTAAGGGATTCACCAACCCCAGATCTACATTCAGGGGATGGAATTGATGTCAAAAGAGTAGCATCATCTGCATATGCAACAAGCTTGTTTTCTAGGCCAAACCACATGTCATGTGTATATAGTATGAAAAGTAATGCGCCAAGATCACTACCCTGTGGAACACCGGATATCACATTCCTAAACGCACTATGGTGCCCATCAACAACAACTCTTTGGGATCTATTACTTAAAAAATTAATAATAATGCTAAGAAACCACCCACCCACTCCCAACTGTTTCAGTTTGAAAACATGGGTCTCATGATTAACACGGTGAAAGGCACCACTAAAATCAAGGCCAATCATACGAACTTCCTGACCACAATCAAGGGATTTCTGTACAGCATTGGAGATTGTAAGAAGGGCATCACATGCTCCAAGGCCCTACGAAAACCAAAGTGCAAACTAGGGAATAGATGATTATCTTCAGCAAACCTATTAAGACGTTTTGCCAGAAAACGTTCAAAAACTTTAGATAATATGGGAGTTATGGAATTTGGGCGGTAATCAGTGGCACTTGAGCTACCACAAACACATTTACATAGAGGAATAACATTACCAATTGTCCAACAAGTGCTAAAAGCTCCTCTTCTTGCTAACTTGCGTAAAATAATAGATAAGTTTGGAGCTAAGAAATCTGCAGTCTTTATAAAAAAAACAAACCCTGGTCCAGGAAACTTGTAACAACAGTGACTCACCACTTAGCCATGAAGAAAGATAAAAGTCAATGGCAATTCTTTTTTACTTATACCTGCCGAATTCAGGTTTTTTGTACTTATAATTGAAATCAACCCAGCTTCGCCATCACATCTAATTGACATGTTTGTACTTGGCATTCTATTAATGATAAATATTTGCACATTCAGATGCGTTTTTTATATTTAAATAAGCCATATATTTTGATACATCAATATCTGGATTCTCTTACCAACCTCAGGATCAGAACCCCAGGCGATGGCAATAGCTTTTGACTGGCTGGGAATCGAACCTTGGTCCAGGAAACTTGTAACAACAGTGACTTACCACTTAGCCAAGAAGAAAGATAAAGTCAATGACAAATTTCTGTGCTTATACCCGTCGAATTCAGGGTTTTTGTACTTAGAATTTAAATCCACCCATCTTCACCATCGTAGCTAATTGGTATCTTTGTACTTGGCATTTGATTAATGATAAATTTTGCACATTTAGACATGTTTTTCATATTCAAATAAGCCATATATTTTGATACATTAATATCGGGTACATTATACAGTGGCCTAGAAATTGTTTCAGCAGCCACGACAGATTGGTTTTACTCTTGGTACAACTCAAAAGCTACGGAAAGAATATTAATGGGAGTAACACTAAGAGACAGAAAAAGAGCAACATGTATATGAGAGCAAACTAAAGTAGAGGATATTCTAATAACATGTCAGAAAAATATTAATGGGAGTAACACTAAGAGACAGAAAAAGAGCAACATGTATATGAGAGCAAACTAAAGTAGAGGATATTCTAATAACATGTCAGAAAAATATTAATGGGAGTAACACTAAGAGACAGAAAAAGAGCAACATGTATATGAGAGCAAACTAAAGTAGAGGATATTCTAATAACATGTCAGAAAAATATTAATGGGAGTAACACTAAGAGACAGAAAAAGAGCAACATGTATATGAGAGCAAACTAAAGTAGAGGATATTCTAATAACATGTCAGAAAAAGAAATTTACATGGGCAGGGGAGAAGGACAGAAAATTGATAGACATCAAGAATTTACAGAATGGGTCCTTAGAGATTACAAAAGAAGCAGGGGAAGGAAGAGAAGACGATAGATTGGCAAACTCAAAGTATGCGGGTGTGGACTGGCATAGAAAGTCCACAAACAAATGCAAGCGGAAGGACATGGTTGAGGCCTTTGTTCAGCTGTGGACTAGTAATGACTTCTGATGATGTAGGTATACAGTATACACTAAAATGTAACTATTGAGTGAATCCTAATTATTTTCATCTTTGCCTCCTTCAAGAGGACTGATTTATTTAGAGATTTTTACAATATGTTTGGTACACTGAGAGTACCACCTTTAGCACTGTTTGTAATTTACTTAGGCAGACAGTAATGAGGCAATTGTAGAAAAGTTAACCAAAGGAGTTCAGCATCAAGGTTCTCACAAAATTTTTATAATGTTCAAGATTTTAAATATTAGCTTATCAGTTTTCAGGAAATAATTCTTCTTAGAAATTTCATTTTTTATATTTTTTCTTGTCAGTTTTTCATGTATATCACAACATGTCTAATGAAATAGAGAATGTAATTAATAATAAGCAAACATGTATTCTAGTTGTTATTGAACAATAAAGCTTATTTACAGTACAGTAGTTAAATTTTTCCATATCTATACAAGCTGACTTTTGAGGTAAACACATTACCTTTGAATCTTTGGTTGCCAATAAAGTTCTAAATTATCCATGATAGTACAGTATTTTTAAAATATGCTTGAAAGGTCAATATCAGTAACGTCTAATAAACATCCAAGTAGTAAAAATTCTTTTTTGAATCTTCAGTGCAAGTAATCAATTTTTTTTATTGTTACCTTTAAACAGGTGGAGAATAATTTTTCCACTTATTAATGGGACTCTTTCTTAATTCCAAAACTTTAATATTTTGGTGCTCTCAGAGTTATCCAGAAAACATGTGGGTGCTCATCACCTTATAGAGAGATTCTGGCTTGTTTGTTATAACTCCTTGTCTAGATCTATCAGTAAATGTTTGTTGCAGTTCTTTTGAAAAGGTCAGTAATTCTATTAGGCCTTATGTCTTCTGTCAAGTTTTATCATACCTCTTTAACCTGACATAGCGCATGGTTTTCATGTTGAGAATGCTGAAGAATTCCCAAAACTAGCAAGTAAATATGCGAAGCAGTTGACACATCTGCTGTTATTGAATAAGAAGATGGATTCTTAGGTATCCTTGCCATAAACCCAGTGAGGAAGTAGTGCCTCTCAGTGGGTGACATGTCGCCTTCTAGCAGAAGAATATAGTATAGGAGATGATGTGACAGTTTACTAAGATATGTTGGCCCTATGACAGGGAAGGTGATACTTTTCTGTTATATCCTGTTATATTGAATTCCTGGTTTTAGTATAAGAGGAGAGTTCTTGGGGACCCTGCAGTAACAAACAAAAATCAGGGTTATGCATGGTTAAAGCCCATTTTTCACAGAAAATGGGTTTTCTTTAATAACCCCAGACTCGTTTACATTGCCCCTGTCTTCCTATTATTGGTAGCTTTTATGTTAAATTCTTGGCAATATCACCATTAAAGGAAAGTGTCCTCTATTTTTGGTGGTCCCAGTAAGATGAAGCCGTATTCTTGGCGAATCCCTATGACAGGTCTCCTAACTATGGTGAACAAAAGACCTTCTTTAAAGGAATAGCACATGAATCCCAGGCAAGTATGGAATATCTTTTAGGGTTTCTTTAAAATGTAATTATGTAATTATTGAGGCTGCTCATCAATTTTGTAGGACATTTTCATATTTTTAAAAGAAAAAACTCATATTGTAATTTCAAGGAGGATTATACGATGCATATTACCTCTTCGTCTTGCACTACGTTTTAGGTTATAGCTGATAAACTTTATGTATGATGAAATTAAAATATTACCCGAGTTATCATTTTAATCTGCTCATTGCTGCTTTCACATAATGGCACCATACACTAGAACTGTTACTGTAGTAAATTGCTTTCACTTTGCCACATTTAATGCACATGGCTTATTAATATAAGCAAACACTAAAGCTGGTAGCTCATTGTATGTTTGTGTTAATATCAGTATTAAGATCCAGAAATGTTTAATATTTTATGTTTAACATATCAAAATTGACCACATGTTTAAAATGATTGTGAGATAGTGGTGTTGAGGTAGTATTATGCTTTTTAACATTTGATTATTTTCTGCTGAAAATTAACCTTTTTCGTGTTATTTTGTTTTATTTTGAGTTATACTTACATATTAGGTTCCAAATAAATTCCCACTCAGAAAAGTACAATTTGTTGTTTTTTGTGTGTAATTTTGGTATATTTACATATTTCAGGTTCCCGATGGCATTAAAGGGTCAGTTGTCTATTTGGAAAAAAGTAAAGCTGAAAAAGAGAAATACTTCAAGGGCAATGACTGTGGTGGTGAAAATGATCTTGGATATCTCAATACTACTCTGAGGTAATTAACAATATTGCTCTCAGTTTGGATAATCAAATATTTTTGTGTGAATTGAATACTTATGAGGTGTCCATAATTTTAATTTAAAGTGGAGAGGATCTATTTGTAAGGTACAAAGACGAGCTATCCAGAAAATATTTAATGGATGATGTCAAATTGTTTTAAGTTGAAAAACATTTTGCAATGTTATTAGCTAGTTGGTTTAAGGAGGTTACAAGTTTTTTTTTTTTTTGTGCAATGTGAAAAGTTCTATGTATTACCTGGTTAATAGATACTTGTTTTAAAAATATGTAGCTTTTTCTCTTTATATAGTACTTGGCTACCATAACTTAATGATTGCTAGCTAACAATTGAAGATGTAAGTTGTAATTGACCATTTAATTTTCACAGTACTCTGCAGTACAAACTTTATGTAAGAGCAAGATATGAAATTTCTGTTATATATCCTTTCATCCATCATAATCTTTTTGCAGTAAAGAATCCCTAGATGGGTTTGAACGTTGGGCTGCTCATGATAGTGCCATTGACTCCTTTTGTGAGCTAGATGATGAATCTTCATCAGAGAGTGATTATGTTGACTTGCTTTTAAATCCTGAAAGATATACTGGTTATGCTGGTCCTTCAGCTCACCGTGTATGGAGAAGTATATATCAAGAGAATTGTTTCAAGTAAGTTCAGATTTGCCTATTTTATATATATATATATATATATATATATATATATATATATATGTATATATATATATATATATATATATATATATATATATATATATATATATATATATCAGATGTAATCTTCTTTAGCACAAAGATAACCTTATATATGGTAGTCCACATAAGGAAAATTAAAAGATAATGTATTCAGTAATACGTCACAACACAAAATTAATTCGTTCTGGAGTGGGTTTCGTTTCATGAAAATTTCGTGTTACAAGTCACATTTTACATGTAAATCGCTTAATTTGTTCCAAACCCTACAAAAACACCACTTTAATTTTATGATAAAGCTACAGTATAACCACAATGATACTGTTGCCAAATACATTTAAAATGTTCAATATACCTAAACTAACTGTTAATACTTTTAAATTAAGTAGTTATTAGAACATAATGCAATAATAAATGGAAAATAATACAATACATACAGTAAAATACTATACATATACAAAATATACAGTACCATATGTACATCAACTATTATTGTGACCCTTACTATAAAGAGATACATTTTCTTTTGTGTAAATATCCTGTTTTCTTCCAATTTTTTTAATGGATGACTATTTTATTCTCGGCCTGGCTGGCAAACCTCATTTCTTATCATGAAACATTTTTCGCAATGTGAGTCAGATAAATCTTCGCATCTCGTTTTGCAGCGTGAAAATTTTGTAAGCAGATTCTTTCGTGAAGAGAAGTATGACTGTACAATATGTGTAGAAATGCTCTACAGTTTTGTCTGCCACTGGACTTCTTCTTAGAGTGTTTGTTATGAATAAGAGGTCCAGTGGCTGACGGAACTGTAGACCATTTCTACATATGTGCATTATCTTTTAATTTTCTTTTGTGGACTATCATATATATATATATATATATATATATATATATATATATACACACATGCTATATATATATATATATATATATATATATATATATATATATATATATATATATATATAGATAGATAGATAGATAGATAGATATGTGTGTATATGTATATGATATTAGAAATATTAGTATTTTCTCTTGAGTATTCTTGAAATCAGTTTGATTAGGGTTATCAGTTATCTGTGAGATTTTGTAGTTCCTATACTTTTTGTTTGTTAAGTTATATTAAAATACTTATTTGTTCCTACTTACATATAAACCATCGCTCTTTAATAGGGTTATTACCGAACTTCCGCTAGGTAGGGGTGGGTAGCTGGTGGTAGCTTACACACTCTACCTGTGCGTTATGATACTTTTGGTTCTAGCTCGGTGAAGACATGCTATATTGTTTCACTTTCCTGTAAACCCATTTATTTACCTGGCTGTAAACTCACTTTGTTTTATTTTTCTTTACAAGTGTACTGGATTTTTGAGGACTGCTAATATGCAGACCTTAGGGGAGTCTAGTTCGCTTGACGCTTTGCATCAGTTTTGGTTCCTCAGTGCTTTCCGGTCCACCTCTAAGGAATGCCTCATTGAGGTGCTTAAGCTTGGGACACAGCTGGAGTGCACAGCTGCCTCCGCTGTGCTGGCCACAGTCTACTCCCCTGAGCTTTTGGAGAGGTGTTGCCTCCAGTAGGTCTTCTGCCCCTAGCTGAGGTGTTCTCTCCAACTCCTTGCCTACCTGATGAGTTGTTCTCCACGGAGTCCCAGCCATTCTTGCTAATCCCCCCGGGTGTGCGCGCACTCTGAGCTCGTTCACCACACTAGGCTTGCTCAGCAGGAGAAGCCTTGGGTTCCTCCACCCTCCGTAGTTGGTCAACTTTCCTGTGAACGATCAGTCCCTAGTAGGGAAGGGAAGTCATGAGTGTCATTGTACGCTAATCAACCATGTGCAGGCGAGATACGGGGACGAGCTCCTACTGCTGATGAAGGTCTGGTTGTCTCTCCCAATGTGCAAGTGCGTGCACGTACCTCGGTTTGCTCACCGAGAGAAGCAATTACTTGAGACCAGTGCACGCGACCACTTGCCCCTGAGAAAGTCTGCGGCCTCCCTGCTTTCGTGAAGGATGTGCTATGGTTTCTTGAGCTTGTGAAGGCTGTGAAACAGGAAGCTGTCGACTCTGTTCCAGCTTTACCACCAGCAGTCTCTTCTCAACGTATTACAGTACTATCCCCCTCATGGTGTCTGAATCTCTTGGAAGTTCCAGCCCACCCATGTATCCAAAGCGTAGGATTGCTGCCTTTAGGCAAGATCCTCGTCCTCCTACGGATCCACCTTCATCTCTGGGTCGCTCATCCAGGTATTAGAGGTATCTAGACTCTAAGGCTTCCGGTGATGAGCCTTATCCCTTTTGGGAGAAAGTAGGTATGATCCCTATTGAGCTGATAAAGAACCGAAGGAGACTGAGGCATAAGAAACTCCTTCAGGGAATACCTTACACCACAGAATGAACGAGGGTTCAAGGTCTCTTAGGAAGGCCTCGTTCATGGACAACTACCGGTTGTCCCCTGTGGAGTTTGTGGGAACTAAACCATCCGTTCTGCCCCTGGATCCTCTGTTTGCCCCTGTGGCCCCCCGCAGGTTTTGCAGCCAGCATTGGATCCTCAGAAGGAGACTTCCCCTCTTGTCTCCTTCACAGCTAAGTCTGAAAGCAGATGGATACAAAAAAACCTTCCAAAGAACTGGGCTTTGAAGGCTCTTGATGCCCCAGAACAACAGATGGGTGTGCTCACGGTTCAATTACAGACTTGTTGCCCACATTGCAGAACCTAACCCTTTACGCCTCGTGCCCCTGACGGGGTACTTGTTGACAAACCTGACCTGACCTAGGCTCCCATGTGTATGAGTTTGGTGTTGGACGAGTCCAAAGAGGAGGAATCGAAACACTCGGACTGTGTGCTGCCTTTACCAGCTAGCCCTGCATTATTTTATGCAGGTCTTGTTCTGCACAAGGAAAATTAGTGGACTGGGCAATTCATCTTAGTCTCCTCCCAAAGGGAAGGACAAGGGCCTTGACTTCTGCTTGGTGCCCTGAACTGGGAGGATCAGGATTGAGGTACCCTGTTCTAGGATGATAAAGGAAACCAGGAAAGTGGTCATATCCTAGGTCGCAGGATCTACAAACTCTCTTATGGCTAGCAATTCATTGCTGTTGACTCCTCAGTCGTTTGTACAGCAGAGGAAATACTGTGACATCCTCCACGATTATCCCTCGGCACTGGCACGCAATATAACCTTAGACAGTTTAGGGGCACAACAGGTGACCTTATCGGTTGTGGAAGCTGCAAACATGGAGCTGGTTGCAAAGGCTTCCTTGTAAGCTGCTATGTGGATCAACTACTGGTCTGGCTCTGTAGGGTATCTAATGAGCACTTGGTCAGTCCAGCGCGGAAGAAAGCAATGAACATATTTTTGCTTTCAGGAATGAGAGTAGTCAAGTTCCTAGCTCACAACATAAGCAACCAGTGAACATACTGGATTCTTAGATGGCGACTCGGTCATTTCAAGATTCCAGAGGCAAGGACTGAAGATAAGCGTTCAAGCTACGAAACTCATCCATGGAGGGTCCTTCCATGTTTAACTCGTAAGACATTATTATAGTAGTAGAGCGCTGGAGGAAGGTGAGTCCCGTCTCCGTCCTTTATAGGGCAGTAACATCTCAGATGCTCTCTCTTCAGCTCCATCCGCATCAAGGACGTCCCTCATGCACAGGCAGGCACACAAGATGTCAAATGCTTCAAGGGAGTTCAGTGCCATGAAGCAAGCTCCTAAGCAGCCTTTTTTTGGCAAGGTCCCTAGGGACAAAGGAAGGAGAGGTGGAAGATGCGTCTGCTTTTGCTAATGGGGTCATTCTTCCTACCCAACCACCATTGAAGGATGCCTGAAGTGCAGGTAGCAGAGATGAGAGTTCTTTGGGACTGAACCTTAGATAGTTTTAGTCCTCTTAGAGGGATACCAAGTTCCGTTCACCTTATCTCCCCGTCCTTTTACACAGCATCCAGTGATGTCGTGTTCCTTTGTGAAGGGATCAGTGAAGGATCTTGCCCTTTGGGCAGAATTTCAAAGCACGTTGGAGAACGGTGCTCTCCAAGAGATCCATGACAGTATCTTTTGGGGCCTTAAAAGTGGCCTGTTTCCTGACAAATGCAGAAAGTCTGGTATTATTGATTCAGCCATCTTTAACTCCCGAACCAAAAGAGATTGAGCCTTGCCATGATCCAGAATGATCATTTCCTTAGGGATCGTATCATCCCTAATGGACACTTCTGAGTTAAGCCATAAGTAACAGTAAGGATAGCTATCAATTGATGGAAAGAATTCCAAGTCCGAAACTGGCTTATAACTCAAACCATCCCCAATATGAAGGAACCCTTCGCTTTAGGCCATATTTTCAGCATAGCGCCAAGGGTTCTTAATTGTGCATTCTGGTAGGCTCGAAGCTGGGGGAGCCTTAGAATCAGGTGCCTGTTGTGAAGCTTCTATCTTCGCTGTTAGATCTGCTTGGGAACGTTCATATTTTTCCATGAAAGCTTTCATGGATGCCATTAGCTCTAGATTACTTGGTAGTGAAGGTTTGTCTAATATCAGAACCGGGGTGTAGGTGGAAACTGGGGCTTGGGTAGAAAGTAAAGAGGCATTGGGAGCTGCACTTACCTGATGTACCTCGAATGACTCTTCTGAGGCCTCCGTGGTCAGCAAGATCCTCTCCTTCTCTGATGAAACAGAAGAAGTAGTAGACATGTCCATGTCCAGGCTCATGACTTGCAGAGCGCCTCGGACTTCATCATCTGCATGATCTGCTGGTACCGGCAGGAGTTGGACCGTCGGTAACTGGTGACTAAATTCGGAGGACACCTCAGGCTTGGGAAAGAGGATGTCCTTCAGTTCCAGAAAAAGAAGATAAGGAGCACCTTGTTGAGAGCTCTTCTGGGAGCCTCTTACCCAGTGTTGGAGCGTCTTCCGACTTCGATCTCGGACGTCCAAGGAGACGTCAGTGGCATAGAAGCCGGTTTGAAGGAGATCCATGCAAACCTTTCAGTTAATATGGTCCCAGATTGCAGTGGATCCCTTGTAAACATGGCAACTTCTGTGTTTCGGGCAGGTTTTTTGGTCACGGTAACTTGACCCGCCTGGTACAGGTGACCGTAGAACACTCCGTGTCATCAGCGACCTGTAAAGATAAGAAATGTAAATAAGTACCGTAACATCATTAAAATTTAATATCTTCTTAAAATTAGGAAAAAACATTATTATATATCCTATCATAGATAATCCTACACCTAAAGAATGGCTAATTCTAAAATATGATAGAACACATGCCAAACAGCTCAGAAATCTGGAATGATTTATGAAGCAAAACATAATGACAGTTTGGTAGGAATATGGAGGAAAGGATCACAACAGAACACCAGAATCTCGAGAGTAGGTCTATCAGAAGAGGTTGAGAAGGCAAGTTCACTCATCGTAATGCCTAGACCAGCAACTGCTGCCCCCTAGGTGGCAGCAGCTGGGAGGCGGCAACTATTTCTAGTTGCCAGAAGAGAATGACCTCTCAATACCCCAGGCATGTCGACACAAAGCGGCAGACGCATTGTAAAGTCAACAGTGGGAGAGTGGACAATCCCAAAGGAAGGGTCCACATTCAACAGTGGGAGAGTGGACAATCCCAAAGGAAGGGTCCACATTCAGAGGAAGTACAGGAGTGAAAGACAGATAATAAGAGAACCAGCCAGGACCTGATCATTATCATTAACTTACAAAAAGGGGGGTGCAGCCCATAAGATCATGAGAGCCGTACAAGACAGCCAGGACACTAAGAATTAAAAATTCAAAGGGTGTCCTGACAACCAGGAAGGACCCAATGACCAACTCCAGAGGACAATGTTCCTCAGGTGTGAGATGGGAAAGAGCAGATGACCAGTCTTAGGCGGCAGAGGGGGTGACCCATAGCCAACACACAACCAGTGCTAGAAGAACTCAAGCTGACAAGACAGGAAGCAGAGACGGGAGGCGTCACCTCTGCCCAGATAGGCTAACCAGGCAAGGGAGTCAAGACTCCATAGCAAGAGGGATATAGCACAGGAAAAGAGGCTAGACATAGGACAAGCAATGCCAAGGCGGCAGAGAAGTGACCCAAGGGGTACCAACTCTGTGCCTAGATAGTGTTAGGCCATGGCAGAACTATGTAGGCAAGCCTAGCCTCCTAGCAGGTGAGGGAAAGCTCAAAATCTAGGGTGAGATGACCAGACAAGAGGAACTTAGTTCTGGTACAGTCAGGTTATGGCCTAACTAGGAAGGAAAAGGGCCAGAGAAACATCCAAGGGTGGTCTCTAAGGCGGCAGAGAGATTTCAACCAGGGGAGGAGAAAATCTCATCTACATAGGCCAGGAAAGATACCCTACAAGTAGGCATACTTAACAGGCACAAGGAAAGGGAAAGGAGGGGTGGTGATGGGAGACTCAGAAAATGGTGAGGTGGCATGGCAGGAAGGCCCAACAGCAACATGGAACAACAATAGTGTCCCAGAGGGGTTGCCATAATAGGGCACAGAGGACAAGTCCTCACAACCAGGCATAGCCTACCAAAGACTAAGAGAGAAGCCTAATGATGATTAAGGTGACCCAAGGAGGTCTAATAGTCAGCATCGGAACTGGGGTAAGGTGTTTAATGGGTAAACATAAGTAGACACAGTGAACAGGATCCCGAGATTTGTGCTTCCTCGCCAAACTTATAGACTAAGTAGAAAGTGAAAAGCAGTCACCCAAGGGTAACTGAGAACACTATCCAACTCCCAAGAGGACCTTCAAGACCGCAGCTCCCCGCCTTGACGAATCGACAGTGTGGGAGGATAGACGGCCTCACCTAACCCATAAGGTTTGGTGAAAGAAGATAGTGGTGCACTAGTGAACATTTACCTAGTATGGCTGCTAGCTAGGGTAGGCTAGCCTAAGCCAATGGTGATAAAAAACACAAAAGAAACACCAAGGAAGGATGGGGGATACCATATACATACCACACTGTAGAATAATAAAATAACATATTCCTAAAGTAAATGGCTAAATAACTAAAAACATTCTGAGCATTTTATGACATGATAAATGGCGCCTAAAGCCTGCCGGCCTTGGAACAATAAAAACATGCAACATAATAAAAGAAAACTGGGTGGAGACGTGAAATTCTCTTACGAAAGGGTGAATTCTCAACTTAGTGGATGAGGAAGAAGTTGAAGCATCTATGATAAAAAAAACACTAAAAAGCTAATAAACTAGCGGAAACTCTCCAAGCGAATGGCAAAGATGGCGCTGCGAAGGGGAATGGTTCAACAGGGAGCATGATGGTCATAGCACAACTTTGAGATCGGGAGTTGTAACGGATCTTTTGCCCATGTATCCTACCCCATCCATTATCCTTCGTGATAAGGTTAACTATATTCGGGGAAGGATAACCATGGCCTGTTAATAACACATCCCTGATTTATACACAATATCTCAGGATATTCTCTTCAAAGGTAAAGAACTCCGTGATACCTCTAAGGTAAATTTTTCTGGTATATCACTCGCACAAATATCCCAAGTAGAAGCTGCCAATGAGGAACTTCCATCAGGACGACATGGCTCGAGCCCAAAAAAAGCTTTTATATAAACTGTACTAAATAAAGATAATGCTTCAATATACAATCATTAACACTACCATTAAAATTATCGAAAGGTTAGAAATATATATATACAGTGATCCCTCATTTATCGCGGTAGATAGGTTCCAGACCCGACCGCGATAGGTGAAAATCCCCGAAGTAGTGACACCATATTTACGTATTTATTTAACATGTATATTCAGACTTTTAAAACCTTCCCTTGTATGTAGTACTGTTAACAATCTACCCTTTAATGTACAGAACACTTAATGCATATACTACAGTACCCTAAACTAAAACAGGCACAAATATTAAAGGCGATTTTATATCATGCGTTTCCTAAACACGTCAAAAAGCACGATAAAAAATGGCAACCAATGTTTTGTTTACGTTTATCTCTGATCATAATGAAGAAACAAACGCATTTAGGGTACACATCTGTGTATAGGTTAGTTTTTGCATCGATTATATTGATTATACAGTATGTTGATTTTGTTATTACCAATGTTTTACTTAATTTTTCTTAGGACTTCCAAATGAAATTTTTTCTTTATGACACCGCCTGAAACGGCGGCGTCATAAAGTACGCTCCATCTTCGATCGTAATAAACAAACGAAGGCATTTAACGCGCATGATGAAAGTGATAAATAATGATATTACAGTAAAAGCTTTTAGAAAATATGTTATTACAAATATTATTTACCGTATCTATATAAAATCATACATACGTAGCAAAGCAGGAAAACAATTTACGAGAGAGAGAGAGAGAGAGAGAGAGAGAGAGAGAGAGAGAGAGAGAGAGAGAGAGAGAGAGTTATTTTACGTACGTAAATGTAAATTTTAAACAAAAAAATAGCCCCATTTCATAGAAAATAGGTTATTACAAATATTTTATTTTATCATATTACAGTAGCCTGTATAATACTGTAAAGTTCAGTACAGTATGTTGTTGTTAGTCGTGGCAATGAAATTCTCACGAAACAAAAACACGGCATTCGATTACAACAGCTGATTCATTCTCTCTCTCTCTCTCTCTCTCTCTCTCTCTCTCTCTCTCTCTCTCTCTCTTCGTGTTATACAATACTTACATATAGATGAAGAAACTAAAATTAGTTTTCTTAGTGTCAATTAAATACGAAACGAAAAAATTATGCCGAGTTTACATCCATTTCAATCGTTGCTAAAAATATGGCATCCGATTTCATGAGCAAACCACTATTTTTTTGGGAAACATCATTTTATTCTAGAAAATTGCTACTCTTTAAATAGTTAATTGCACATTAAGAAAGCGTGTACTTTTGTTTTTAAATTTCGGGTGTGTTTTAAAAATCGAGTATTGTTGACTTCCTCTTGTTTTACTTTTGCCTGTGATCAGATCAGCTGACGTCTAGCTGCCGCTCTTGAGAGCGTACGAATACACTAACAAAGTATCGTTTATACCATTTCTTAACTTATTCAAACCGTATATACAGTTGATATTACATAAGCACCAATGTGTTATAACCTATCAAATTTTTTTGTTTATTACATTTAAAACAACACACACACACTCTCTCTCTCTCTCTCTCTCTCTCTCTCTCTCTCTCTCTCTCTCTCTCTCTCTCTCTCTCTCTCTCTCTCTGTGGGCTACTTTTCACTACCTCCCATTCCTTACCCCTCTCTATCTCTCTAACAAATTATATCTTTGTTATTGAAAATCAAGCATGATTCAATTTTCCTTACTTTCTCCAATCTCGCACCATCGGTCACATTGCAGTATTTTCGAAATTTCCGGAAAATCCGCGATATATGTATATACATGCGTTATGAAAAAAATCCGCGAAGTGGTGAATCCGCGATAGTCGAACCGCGAAGTAGCGAGGGATCACTGTACTTATATATGTATATATATATATATATATATATATATATATATATATATATATATATATATATATATATATATATATATATACAGTATATATATATATGTATGTATGTGTATATATATTAAAATTATCAAAAGGTTAGAAATATATATATATATATATATATATATATATATATATATATATATATATATATATATATATATATAACGGATTTTGAGCGAAGCGAAAAATCTATTTTTTGGGTGAGATAGCCATGGCGTCCTGATGGAAGGTTCCTTTTTGGTAGCTTCCTTGGGTATATAACTACTAGATATTCCCAGAGAATTTAACCACAGGTTATCACAGAATTCTAACTTCTGGAGCGAGTATCCTAAAGGTTTCCCTTTTAAGACATCGTATATCAACAGGGGACGCATGTATTAACGCGCCACATAGCTATCTGCACCTCACATAGAGTTAACACTTCGATATGTAGGGGCGGAGAATAGCTGGGGAGCTGTTCCACAGCTAATCTCGTCCGTGGCTACTTTTGGTACTCGAGACGTAAACAAACGGGCGCCATTGCTAAATGACGTCACGTCCGTCCTCATCCTGAAGCCAGTTGCTTGCCGATCACCATGATACAGCATGACAGGGTGGGACCTGAAAAAACTGGACGAAGTAGCAGGGAGGGTCCATCAGGACGCCATGGCTATCTCACCCAAAAATAGATTTTTCGCTTCGCTCAAAATCCGTTTTTTGGGCTCAAGCCATGGCGTCCTGATGGAAGAATACCAGAGAATCAATGTATCGTGGTAGATTTTCCCCTTGTAGTGTAAGTGCCGAGGGCTTTGAACAGGATAGCATAGTAATCTCAATAGAGGAACCGTAGGGAAGAAAACTTCCTGCCCCCCTGGCAGTGAAGTCCCAACGGACCATGCTGAAGATCAAAGTGGTCATCGAAGGGCTACCCACCTTGCTGGGAGAACATGAAGAACTCGGAGACAAGACTGAATGGTTGGTATTCATATAGGAACATTCTCAATAGCAGACAAGTGGTGGTTAGGCACTGTATGTGAAGAGAGAGAATCGTCTGGTCTTGAAGGCATGATGTAAGTAAGTATTCGGGTAGGAATATTACATTGCAGAGGTGAGTATATAATAAGGATTGAATCCTTAGTAATCTTCATCGTATATAAGAGGAAGGGGATAATAAAACTATGACAGTCATGTATTTCATAGTATAAGTAGGAGCGGATTGAGACGCACAAGTAATAAAATAGAAATTTTATTTCACAATTGCAGAATATGGTAATTAAATGCAATAAATATGTAAAAGTAATTTACAACAAATTATAATGTACATAGTAATGAAAGACTTGCTCTTGAATCTGGAAGAGAATTTCAAATTATTAGTAGGCACTCGTTCCAGAGGAACGTCAGTCTTTAAAAAGAAAACACATCATGCTCTAGGCATGCGGCACTCATGTGACGACTATGACATTTCACCTGGGAGAAGAACAGTATATGAAAAAGCACTAAATGTCTTTGAAATCACTACGTATCACGCGAGGGTCAACATAGGCACCCGAGGAGTTAGAGTCCCAAGTAACTCACTGTTCTATGCAGAGTTAGGTGCAGGTTTCATAACACTACCTGCGGCTACCACAAAATGTTTGACTTCATGCACTTGTTTCGCATAATGTTTGAAGAAAACATGCGAGGATTTCCAGCCTGTGAAACTCTTAAGGCTTTCGAAATCCATACTCTGAAAGAAATTCAGAGACGATGCAACTTTTCTAGGATTGTGACCTGCGGGTGTACTGTCAGGATCCGCTCTGCGAATGAAGTAGGTGATTTTCGCTCTTAGTTGTTTCAGTGACAGGTCGCTGCCCGATGTTTCTCCTTTGAAGAGTTGGCCTCCACCAAAGTCAGAAGTTCTACGAAGATAGACCTTGAGGCTCTCTACTGGACATAGAGAGGCATCTTCTTTCAGGGGCCAGATTCTCCAAGGGCCCCATCTTTTGGTGGGTAGTTCGTTTTTGGCGAGAAACGTCGGATCCGGGAAGAGGGTAAGGTCTCCTGAGTGTAAACAGAATGTGACCCTCGTCCCTTGATAATGCCACTATTTCGCTGACTCGGGCTCCTGAGGCAAGAGCAAAAAGAAAAATAACTTTTTGAGTCAGATCCTTGAGAGGGCACGAATCATTGTCCAAGTTGGAGGCAAAATGGAGCACCTTGTCCAGGGACCAGGAGATCGGTTTTGGTGGGGGTGCTGGGCGTAGACGAGCGCATGCCTTCGGCAGTTTATTGAAGATGTCGCTGGACAGATCAATCTGGAAGGCGTACATTAGTGGTCTAGTCAAGGCCGATTTGCAAGTAGAAATCGTGTTGGCTGCCAAGCCTTGTCCATGAAGGTGAATGAAGAAGGACATGCAAAAATCGATGGTGATTTCCGTAGGGTTTTTTGCCTTGACGAATGAGACCCATTTTCTCCAGGATGATTCGTATTGCCGTCGTGTGGATTCGGTCTTGTATTCCTCGAGGAAGTCGAGACTCTTCTTCGATATCCCAAACCTTTTCTTCACGGCTAGGGAGAGAAAATCATGAGATGAAGGTCCCTGACTTTCAATGATGAAGCGAAGACAGTCGACTTCTGTACTTGCTGGGAGAGAACTGGGCCTGGGAGAGGGATCAGCGTGGGTTGTAGCTCCAGGACTAGGGGGTACCAGTTGCTCCGAGGCCACTTGGGAGCCACTAGGGCTGCTGTTCCTTTGAAGGTTCTCAGTTTGGAGAGGACTTTCAGCAGAAGGTTGGTGGGAGGGAACAGGTAGATCTTGGACCATCTGTTCCAATCCAGTGACATGGCGTCCACTGCTTCTGCCTTGGGGTCCTCGTACGGGGCCACATATCGAGGAAGTTGATTGTTGTCGCTCGTTGCGAAGAGATCGATCTGAAGTTCTGGGACTTGGTGAGAGATGAAGGAGAAGGATCTTGCGTCTAGAGACCATTCCGACTCTATCGGGCTTGTCCGAGATAGAGCGTCCGCCGTCACGTTGCGGAATCCTTGTAGGTGAACTGCAGACAGGTGCCATTTCTTCTTCTCTGCCAGACGGAAGATTGTCAGAAGCACCTGATTTATTTGGGGCGATCTTGAGCCTTGGCGATTGAGACATCGAACTACCACCAAGTTGTCTAGGGTTAGACGAATATGGATCGAGGGAGGCGGGGAGAGTTTCTTCAGAGTTAGAAGGACCGCCATGGCCTCCAAGATGTTGATGTGAAACGTCTTGAATAGGGGAGACCATGTTCCTTGAACTTTTCTTTGGTGGGAGTGACCTCCCCAACCCTCCAGCGAAGCGTCCGTGTGGATGTTGAGTGATGGAGGTGGGTGTTGAAGAGGGATGGGCCTTTTCAGGGCCTTTGCTTCCGACCACGGCTTTAGGAGTAACCGAAGTCTGTTTGGGAGCCGTCTCTTGAGGTCTCTTCGAGCGATGGATGCGGAACGTCTCCAGACTCCCGTGGCATCCTTTAGCTGTGCACGTAACACTGGGTTTGTCACTAAGGCGAACTGTAGAGAGCCTAGAACTCGTTCCTGCTGACGTCTTGAGATCCGTTTGGATTTCAGCAGTCGCTTGACAGACCCTGCTATTTCCTTCCTTTTCTTCTGGGGGATGGAAAGGCAGTGTGACTGAAGGTTCCACTGGATTCCTAACCATTGGAACTTCTGAGCTGGAGAGAGGCGAGATTTCTTCGCGTTTATCTGGAATCCCAGGTGTTCTAGGAACTGGGTAACTTTGTTGCAGGATCTTTAACAATCCTCGGGCGATGGAGCCCAGACCAGCCAGTCGTCGAGGTAGGCCATCACCTGGACGCCTCGGAGGCGAAGCTGTTGAACGATGGCGTCTGCCAGCTTTGTGAAGATCCGAGGGGCCACGTTGAGGCCGAAGGGCATGGCCCTGAAGGCGTAGCTTTTCCTTTGGAGTCGAAATCCTAGGTAGGAGGAAGCGTGGTGGTTCATTGGAACATGCCAGTAGGCATCCGCCAGGTCTATGGAGACCGTGTAGGAACCTTGAGGCAGAAGGGTCCTTATCTGTTGAAGAGTCAGCATCTTGAACTTGTTGTTTGCTATGAACTTGTTGAGGGGGGATAAGTCTAGAATGACTCTGAGTTTGTCGGAGTCCTTCTTGGGGACGCAAAACAGTCTTCCTTGGAACCTGGTTGACTTTACCCTCCTTATCAATTTCTTGGTCAAGAGATCTAGGACATATTCTTCCAGAAGGGGGGTTGATTGTTGGAAGAATTGCTGGAAGGTTGGGGGTGGTTGAGTCCAACTCCAGCCTAGACCCTTCTTGACGATGCTGTGTGCCCAGGGATCGAAGGTCCAACGATCCTGGAATTGGCGGAGTCTTCCTCCCACCGGAAGCACTTCATTGCTTCTGGTGTCCCAAGGGTTTACTGCCTCGGCCGCTAGCTCCCCTTCCTCCTCTGCCTCTGGAGGGACGGTGAGATGCGTCTCTGCCTGCACCTCTGTTTGAGCCTCTACCTTTGGGACGAAAGGTAGTCGTCTGTTGCTCGAAAGCAGGGGTGAAAACCGGCGACTGTGACAAGACCGGTTGGGTGACCAGCTGAAAGGTCTGCTGTGGCTGAGCTGCCACTTGGGGAGTAGCGGATCCCGGAAACTGCCGTCTCTGTTGACGTTGCTGGGGTTTCTGCTTGGAGGATTTCCTCTTAGGTTGAGGGCCGTCGTCCTGAGAGGATTTCCTCTTCTTCGACATGCCCCACTTGTGGAGAAGGTTCCTGTTCTCCGTGGCGGCCTTGTCGATGATCTCTTTCACAAGGGCAGAGGGAAAGAGGTGCTTACCCCAGATGTTGGATGAAATCAGCCTCCGGGGTTCGTGTCTCACTGTGGCACTGGAGAACACGAATTCACGACAGGCTCTACGAGCCTTCATGAAGCTGTACAGGTCTTTAACTACAGTCGCCAAATGCGTTTTGGCGAGCACCATGTAGTAGTCGGGGACTCTATTGTCACCGGCCATGACGTCGAGCTGTACCTGGAGGGACATGGATGCGGCGAGCCTTTCCTTCGTGTCATGTTCCCGACGAAGGAGATGGTCATTAAGTTTCGGGAGGTCTTCGTTAAACTGACGTCCAGCAACGTCAGGTTCTAGTTTCCCCACCACGAAGGTATGCTGGACATCTTTCCAGTGTCGAACATCGGGGGGAGTAATCAGGGAGAAGGGTCTGCACTCCTCCAGTGCAGGGCAGGGTTTCCCTTCTTCCACTGCCTTGTGTACCGCAGCGAAGGCCTTTTCCATGAAGGGGAGGATCGCATCGTCTGGTGCGACGTAGGTAGGGTGCTTCTTGCTCAACGCCGGAAGTTTTGAGCAGGTAAAACCTCTACTTTTAACAGTATTGGCCAGCATAGCCTGGGCCTTCGGGAGATCGAACACGATCACCTCCTTCGGTTCAGTCTCCTCTTAAGAGGCAGGTTCGGATCGAAGTCAGACGTAACAGTCCGGATAAGCCTCAAAACTCGGGAAGAATTCCACTTCTTCCAGGGCAACCGAGCCGACCTTCTCACTGATGAAGATCCTGCCCGTTGTGATTGGCATGTGCTCGGCATACCTCCAGGGGTTGGCGTCCGAGCATGCCGGGAGGTCCTTAACCGAAATCCTTTTCGGCTGCTTTGAACTTCCCATGGTCCTGATGTATTCGTGCGTCTCACGGAGTTTCTTGTCCATGAGAGCTTCGAGCATTCGGAACATCTCCTGGGCGCTGGATGGGATGGGGTCCGGGGTAGCGGAGGTAGACGGGAGTGATACATCCGTCAGTGTAGGAGTCGGTGTGGGGGTGGAAGGCGGAGCGACCTCCTGCTCCCACTCGGTGTATTCCACCTGGTCTTCCTCATAGTCCAGTTCTTCGGCCATGAGGTTCCTCTCCGTGTTCTCCGACACTTCCGACATACGTTCCGCATTGTCGGTATCCAGGCGGCACTCGTGCATGGACTGGGCCATGATTAGATCAGGTTCCACCGTTATCTGGACGGTGGGGATCTGATCCTTGGGGACCACAGAGTCTGGGGATGCCTTCGGGAAAAGCAAGGCCCTCAAGTCCTCGGAGGCAAGGTATGGTCCAGTGGCGTTCTTCTGGAAGCCACGCACCCACTTGCGTAGCTTCTCTCGAGAAGCGTCCCTAACCTCCGCTGAGGGAGGATTATTGAACGCCTCGACCAGGCGGTCCTGGCAGACCGTACAGTACTGCGGGTCCCCAAACTTCAGATCGCCTTTCTTGTTGGCGCAAGGGGCGTGAGTCCTACACGCCGTGTGCCCATAGAAGTGCGGGCACTTCACTCCACAGAAGCCGTGGTCGCACTTCACGTACTCCTCCTGTAAGAGAAAGAGAACATGAGTATGGGGGAGTCATATTAATGACTTATACTCTAAAGTTAAATATTAAAGGATTAATCTTTAACTTAATTTTAATTGATATAAACATTGTGATGTTTTTGAGAGTGGGCGGAAATGAAGGAGATAGTCACATACTCCGTGTAACCTGCCCAGCTGGTTACCGTAACCTTATCCATAGGCAATTTGTTTGTGACCAAGGGCACAAGGCAGAATTCTTCATAGATTGCCAGGGAGGCAGGGGGAATTCTAGTAGGAATTCCCAAGGATATAAAACTGGGACTGAAACCACTCAGACCATAGAATTGGGAATGTAGAAGATCCCATAGGGTAACGGTTTCCGGCAACCAGCCGTGTTAAGATACACACAGCATGCTGGAAATTTGGGATATGCAAGAAGACATCATGGCTATTAATAGAACGGTAAGACAATACCTATCTATTTATGTAGTCAAACCATCTGGTTGCAATATAGGGCTATCAGCATGAGTTGATAGCTAGGAGAAGGGGTGCAAGTCGCTTTGACGCCTCCGGAAGGCTCCGGCAGACCGACGGCACGCCGGAGGCCGCTCCAGCAGAGTTTCTGGCATTAGGGAAGACAAATATAGAAGTCAGGAGTAATGCCAGGATGGCGGCCGCCGGCACAACGGCGGAACGCCGGGGGCTCCGGCAGCCAAAGGTTGCCGGCTTGGTGACAGGGACAAGGATGGGCTATAGCAGAACCGGACTGCCAGCAATGGATGCTGGCACTCCGGGGGCCGGACCGATGGACGGACGACCGAAGCTATGAGGTATGAGGGAAGGCCATCGGCTGTACTCCGACGGGAGGCGGCAGCCCTCCGGCACACGGAGGACTGACGGCCCGGGGGGCAAGGAATGTGTCACCAAGGGGGGGAGGTGGGTATCACCGACAGTAGAGGCGGCAAGGGACCGGCACCAGGACAGTGAAAGAGACAGAAGGAGGGATGTAGGGGTACGGACACGGACCCCAAGACATCCCACCTGAATGGGTGTACCCATGATAGAGGCTAGCCCTATCACCCAGTGGCAGGGGCCGCAGGCGGCCGGGAGCCAGAGTAGCCCAAGGGAGGGCTAGGGAACACCCAAGAGGGGGGGGGGGGGAGAACTCCTGCGGACAAAACGCATCCAGTGGCTAACCCCCTAGGACACTATGAAGGGTATATGTACCAGAGCGGACTGCACACAGGGACTCAAGGTAGCCCTATCACTCAACCCTAAGGAGGAGTTGTAGGACAGGGGACAGATGGGTATAGACTAAACCTAAGTATAGGCTAGGCCATACAAGAGATAGGTGGGGAGGGGAGAAGAAGGGTCTTCTATAGGAGAGGCTCTGTACCAAAGCGGCCACCAAGGAAGGGAGGACGCTCCCTAGCCTAAGGTTAGGCAGCCTGTCTGAGAACGGTGCATGGGTACCGTTTCAGCAAGGCACAGAACTAACTCCCCCCAAGCCTAACCTAGAGCAGGGATGTTACACCCTGAACCAGGAAGGATGGAAGACGTATCGCATTGCAGGGAAGGTCAGGTAACCTAGCCTCAGCAATAGAGGAAGGGCAGGCCGTTCCTTATTCTCGGACGTAACCCTAAGGGGGGATCATTCCCTTAGGGAGGACAGAGAAGCGATAAGTACTCTGGTATGAGCTTGATCCCCTTACGTGGTAGGGGGAGCAAGGCTACGCAGAGGGAATGCCCTAAGGCAGGGGGTGAAGGGAGCATATAGGGGGCCTACAAGTAGGTTAGGTTAGAGAGGCACACTGTCAAACCTATCCCCTATATGGACCCTGAAGGTGAAAACACTTGCATCACAGTAAACAGAATCGTAAAATAATGCCACTATCTTCATAACTAAACCTAGGATCACTGTAATATATCATGCATGAACATTGATGATAGGCACTCTGGCCTAGGGGCTAGACTAGCGAACTGGTATGGGGTCAGTCGATGACCAATAAAAGAGCGTCAAAACACGATATATAAAGTTCCTAGCTATGAAGACTAAATAACTAATAGTACCGATTAGTTAATGAGGCCGGAAAAAAGCTGTTGAGGCTAGCTAAATAAGGCATGCAAAACAACAGCGACGCCATAAAATGGCGGGTCCGGTAGTAGCACAGCTCTGCCAAAAAACATAAAAATCTCGAAAAGTAAAAGTTACTTTACGGTCAGAGCTTATTTAAACAATACTGGAACCTTGTACTCAACTTTCCAGTAGAAGGTGAGGCCGAGGGTAGAGACATGGCTAAGATGCAAGTCGATAAGATACGCACAGGGAAAAATCCGTCTAGTAAGGCAAACTACTAAGCGAAGGATGAGGACGGACGTGACGTCATTTAGCAATGGCGCCCGTTTGTTTACGTCACGAGTACCAAAAGTAGCCACGGACGAGATTAGCTGTGGAACGGCTCCCCAGCTATTCTCCGCCCCTACACATCGAAGTGTTAACTCTATGTGGGGTGCAGATAGCTATGTGGCGCGTTAATACATGCGTCCCCTGTTGATATACGATGTCTTAAAAGGGAAACCTTTAGGATACTCGCTCCAGAAGTTAGAATTCTGTGATAACCTGTGGTTAAATTCTCTGGGAATATCTAGTAGTTATATACCCAAGGAAGCTACCAAAAAGGAACCTTTCATCAGGACGCCATGGCTTGAGCCCAAATATATATATATATATATATATATATATATATATATATATATATATATATATATATATATATACATATATATATATATACATATATATATATATATATATATATATATATATATATATATATATATATATATATATATATATATATGTATATATGTATATATGTGTATATATGTATATATGTATATATGTATATATATATATATGTATATATGTATATATGTGTATATGTGTATATGTGTGTGTGTGTGTGTGTGTGTATATATATATATATATATATATATATATATATATATATATATATATATATATATATATATATATATATATATATATATATATATATACATATATATATATATATATATATATATATACAGTGATGCCTCGCTACACAAAATTAATTGGTTCCGTAAGGGCTTTCGTAATGTGATTTATTCGTGTAGCGAGTCGCCTTTTACATGTAAATAGCCCAATTCGTTCCAGACCCTAGAAAAACACCACATTAAATGATTATAGAAATATTCGCCTGTAAACAGTACTAAATATATGAAAAGTACTGTATTTTGATCATTTAATGATAAATTAACATTAATATTCTGAAAAGAAGTGTTTAATTAGAGCAAACAGTAAAATTAAAGTAACAAAAATGTGGAACCTTACCTTTGGAGTGAGGCGATGTCCGAGAGCGAATTGGGGGGCGGTAGAGGAGGATGAAAACAGCGGAAAACCTTTACGTACAAGTGGCAGAAAACGTAAACACTCAACTTTACAAAACAGATTTATAAATGACAGAAAACATTAACACATAATTTTATGAAAGACCTACAAATGACAGGAAATATTAACACTTAACTTCAAGATAAACTAATATTAAAATTTGTTTTTATTCCCCTTTTTCTATTATTTTTTCTTTTTACTTTACGTTTTCTATTTTCTAAATTTAATTACACTACGTATTTTCATCATCACTGCCACTTTTCTTTCGTTCTTTAGCTGGCGCTTGGTCTGTTTCTACCAAAGGCCCCTTACTAAAATAATCATCCAAAGAAGCTTGTTTCTGCCTGCTTCCTAAAGTTTTCCTGAAATAACTCAGGCAAACTTCATTACAGAATTTTTTCTGGGTGTTTCTTTTCTATGAGAGCCACCATTTTAAAGTAACCATCTAGACTCTTTAATTTCTGCCATTGTCAGTGGGTCATCCCCCCCTCCCGCTGTACTCTTCCTGAACGATGTTCACTCGCTTGGCCTCCAACTCCTTCAGGTCATGCGTCGTAAGTTCCTCTTGGTACTCCTGGATAAGCTCATTGATGTCGGCCTCATCAACTTCCAGACCCATGGAATTCCTGATTGTAACGATCTCGGCAACTTTAGATTGAGCAACAGGTTCAGGATCGTCAATATTTTCGGAATCGTCTTCAGTTTGGTCTGCCTGGAAGCCCTCGAAATCTCATGCGGAGACGGCATCAGACCACAGCTTCTTCCAAGCAGAGTTCAAGATGTGCCTTGAAACCTCATGCCAAGCTTGATCGATGATTTTTTAGGCATATTACAATTATTAAAATGCTTCTTCCAAAATTGACAAAGGGTGAGGCTTGTGCTCTCAATGATTTCGAAACATCCCTTGAAGAGATATTTCGTATAAAGCTTCTTGAAGTTGGAAATCACTTGCCGGTCCATGGGCTGGAGGAGAGGGGTGGTGTTCGGGGGAAGATAGAGAATCTTGACGAAGGATTATTGTGCTGCAATATCTTCATGGAGGGAAGGAGGGTGAGCAGGGACATTGTCCAGAACCAGCAGGCATTTCATAGGGAGGCGCTTCTCTTCCAAATGCTTTTTCACAGTTGGGCCAAAACAAATATTTATCCACTCGATAAACAATTGTCTTGTTACCCAGGCTTTTCCATTTGCCCTCCACAACACGTTTAGATGTTCCTTAACGGCTTTGTGGGTCTTGAAGGCTCGAGGAGTATCGGATTGATACACCAGCAGGAGTTTCACCTTGCAATATCCACTGGCATTTTCACAGAGTGCAAGGGTAAGCTTGTCCTTCATAGGCTTATGCCCAGGTAGCCTCTTTTCTTCTGCCGTGTCGTACGTTCGACAAGGCATTTTTTCCCAAAAAAGCCCAGTCTCATAGTATATGAAGACTTGCTGGGGACTGTATCCTTCCCGGACAGTCAAGTCGTCGAACGCCTTAACAAAGGCTTCGACTGCTTTCGTGTCTGAGCTTGCAGCCTCCCCATGACGCACCACTGAATGAATGCCTGAGCGTCTTAAATTTTTCAAACCACCCACGAGAAGCCTTGAACTCTGGGGGTTCTGCTTCGATGTTCCTTCTCTTGCATTGGCTTCGCCCTGAACAGGCACAAGATCACTGAAAATGTCGCTGGCTTTCTGGCAGATTATCGATTCGATGATAGTGTTTCCAGTTATTACTTTGTCCTTTATCCAGACGAGCAGCAGTCTCTCCAACTCAAAGTGGACGTGGCTCCTCTTGTTGAAGAAAACAGTCATGCCCTTAGAAGGTGTTGCTGCTTTGATAGCTTCCTTTTGCTTCAGGATCGTTCCTATCATAGACGGATTTCAGCCATATTCCTTCACGAGCACACTTAACTGCATGCTAACCTCGTATTTTCATCTACATTTTCATGGAAAGCATCATCCTCTTCTTTCCGTAGACATCACCGACTTTCTTGTGACCCATGGCTAATAATGTATCGGAAGTATCACACACGATAACAGTAAGTACTGTAAAATTTTTACGAAAGCGAAATCACAAACACTAAGTCAATGTGTACGATACCACTGCTGGAACGAAAAGATATAGGAACGCCAATGTGTAGATGCCGACCAATAGGAGAGCATGATCTCATGGTGGTAACTATATATATATATATATATATATATATATATATATATATATATATATATATATATATATATATATATATATATTTTATATATATATATATATATATATATATATATATATATATATATATATATATATATATATATATATATATATATACACGCAAAATGTGGATAATTGCCAAATGTGTACATTTTGCAATTAATTTTGTTAACATGATTTTGCAACAGTATTTTTCCAAATGTTAACAGATTTTTTTTGGTTCAAGTGGCATGTCGGATTTTAAAGACCAGTTTGAGGAGGATATTCGAAATTCTCAGACTAAGGCTAATTTGAAACACTTCTTGTTTACGAACTGAAATCATGCAGTTGGGGAAGGAGGAGGGCAGTTAAACCCTCATCTTCCCTGCTACTACAGAGGTCTGTCCTACCAACTCACAAGTAGCATGTCGGACTTTAAAGAGCAGTTTGAGCAGAAGTTGGACAATTTATTACAGTCTAAGAATGACAATGGGGTCATTCCTCGGAAAGAGAAACGTGCACAGTGGATAGCTCAGCTGCTTAAAATTGAAAAGGAAGGCCCTAAAACCAGCAATGAGTATAATTTGAAAAAAAAGATTCGAAAATCTCAGAGTTGCTGACGATGACCGACTTATTCGGAAGCGTAAAGGATTGGAAACTGAATTTAAGTTTATAGTGTGCTTTGAGGAAGTTCATCAGGCCATTTCGGTCGCGCATTCTGCTGTGGGTTATGGCGGTGAAAAGAAAACTTTCAAAGAAGGACAAAAGAAGTGGGCTGATCTGACTATGCAGTGCTGCTAGATGTTCATAAGTTTTTGCATTGAGTGTCAAGAGAAGAAAAAACGTAGAGTACATAAAAGTCTGGTGATGAAGCCTGTTAGAAGTGAGACAATTTTTTTCTCGATGCCAAATTGACTTGATCAATTTTCAAACATTACTAGATGAGGTTCGCGACGTTGAAATGGCTTGGTGAACCGCTGTAACTAGGTACAGAGGAGGCCAAAGGTATGTGAAGTGTGCCTGTAAAACAAATTACAAAACTTTCAGATGCTCCTGCACAAATAAGCTGTTAAAATGTAACTCGTTGCCACCCTGGTCATTCTTGTAGCAAAATTTAAGTGTTAAAGTAGTGTCAATCCCTTTTACTTTGAACAATAAATACTAATAAATACTGATTTTAGTTTGAACAATAAATACTAATTATCTTTGATTCTCGTTTCATTCTGCCTATTGTGTACAATCGGCAAAATGCCGTTGCTTTTTTTTTAAAAATGGCAAAATTTTGCCATATGTGGATAATTATCTACATTTGGCAAGCGCAGTTTCCATATGTGTACATTTTGCAACTTTCTCGCAAAATGTACACATTTGGCAGTTATCCACATTTTGCGTAACACACACACACACATATATTATATATATATATATATATATATATATATATATATATATATATATATATATATATATATATATATATATATATATATATATATATATATATATATATATATATACACACACACACACACACTTACAGTAGGGTCTTGTATTATGCAAGAATTTGGTCGATCAATGACCTCGTATAAATGGAAAATCGCATATTTCGAAACACACAACTAACAGAAATAATTCCATTGGTGCCATGGCAACCAGCAACTTGCCTATTCAAACGCGTTTACTACCCATTTCCAATACTGTACTTTCTATTTACTATACTATATTATTTTATATCAAATTGTTCTTGTAAATAAATCAAACCTTTAATATACTTTAAAGTTCTAATAACTTGAAAAAAGGTTAAAATTACAGCCAGGATGGGTGTAACCGTATATTTTCCGTTATAACACGACCCAAAATACAGACAAATTTTAATGTTTGTCATATCTATTGTATAAGACAACTGGTGAATAGCAAAACCATCACTCTATTGACTAGCTTTTGTTGAGTCATTGAAAATCCAGAATTATCAAAATTAAGGTGATTTTATATCATGCGTTTCCTAAACACGCCAAAAAAAAAAAAAAAAAAAAAAAAACGGCAACCAATGTTTTGTTTGTTTATCTCTGATCATAACGAAGAAACAGACGCATTTTCACATCTGTGTATAGGTTAGTTTTTGCATCGACAGCAATCTTACCAAGTATTGTTTATATGTTGATTTTGTCATTACCAATGTTCTACATAATTTTTCTTAGAACTTCCAAATAAATGAAATGAATACCATTTATATAATGTTTTTCTTTATGACGCTGCCTGAAACGGAAACCTTCCATTCGTTTATTGTATGCTCCATCTTCGATCATAATAAACAAACGAAGGCATTAAACATGCATGATGAAAGTGATGAATAATGATATTAAAAGCTTCTAGTAAATATGTTATTACAAATATTATTTACCATATCTATAGAAATTCTTACATACGTAGCAAAGCAGGAAAACTTTTTTTTTCCTTTTTTTTTTGCGTGTAATCAACAATAACAAACTGCCACTAATGATAGAATGATAATGTACGATAATTCTAAACTGTTACGAAAGATAATTGTCCATTTCATATCCAAAATGCTTTTCCTAACTTCAGTTTTAAGTCATTTTGTACCCACCTCAATTATGGAACCGTCAGAAAAAAAGTAAAAGAATAAGAAAGTACTAGGCCGTGTTTTAAAGTCATCGAACAATTAAGTTACCGCTATAACGTTCGATGTTACAGAGATGGTGCGAGTTTGGAGAAAGTAAGGAAAATTGAATCATGATTGATTTTTAATATAATCAATACTTTTTGAAGCCACAAAGATTTCATTTGTTAGAGAGATAGAGGTAAAAAATAATAGGTAGCGAAAGTAGCGAAAGGTAGCCTAGAGAGAGAGAGAGAGAGAGAGAGAGAGAGAGAGAGAGAGAGAGAGAGAGAGAGAGAGAGAGAGAGAGAGAGAGAGAGAGAGAGAGTTTTAAAAGTACTGAACAAAAAATATGATAGATTAAAACACATTGGTGCTTATGTAATATTAACTAACTGTATAGATGGTTTGAATGAGTTAAGAAATGGTATAAACAATACTTTGTTACTGTATTCGTATGCGCATATTATTAAGAGCGGCAACTAGACATCAGCTGATCTGATCATGGCCAAAAGTTAAACAAAAAGAAGTCAGCAATACTCGATTTTCAAAACACACCCAAAATTTAAAAACAAATGCACATGTTTTCTTAAAGCGCAATTAACTATTTAAATAGTAGCAATTTTCTAGAATAAAATGATGTTTTCTAAAAAATTGTGGTTTGCTGACGAAATCGGATACTGTATTTTAAGCTATGATTTTTTCGTTTCATATTTAATTGACACTTTAAGATAACCGATTTTGGTTTCTTCATCTATTTTTAAGTATTGTATAACGAGAGAGAGAGAGAGAGAGAGAGAGAGAGAGAGAGAGAGAGAGAGAGAGAGAGAGAGAGAGAGAGAGAATGAATCAGCTGTTGTAATCGAATGCCGTGTTTATGCTTCGTGTACCTCCTGAAGCGAGGAATTGATCGCCACAACTAACAATAGTCATGTTAATTTCATTCTTAAACTCAGGTTGCCATATATGAACTAAGGTTTTATTTCTTATATATATATATATATATATATATATATATAGGAGAGAGAGAGAGAGAGAGAGAGAGAGAGAGAGAGAGAGAGAGAGAGAGAGAGAGAGAGAATTTGAGGATTTCTGGCATCAAATATCTCTCTCTCTCTCTCTCTCTCTCTCTCTCTCTCTCTCTCTCTCTCTCTCTCTCTCTCTCTCTCTCTCTCTCTCTTTCGAGAGAGAGAGAGAGAGAGAGAGAGAGAGAGATTTTTATAATTATCCTGTGTACTCTACAAAATTAATCTTTGCAAATCAAATGTATACTGTTTAAAATATGACAAAATATTGGCGACTCGTTACCGAAGTTTAGGCTATTCACTGCCGATAAATGAACCCAGTCTACTCGTGAAAACCTTGAACGCCTGAAGGGGAAAATAAAGATTTTCTATATACTGTACTAAACAAAAATAATGCTTCAATATACCATCATTTACACTACCGTTAAAATTATCGAAAGGTTGGAGAAAGATAAAGATTGCCGAGAACATAACCACAACTCTCTTTACATTTTGTCAGCTGGACTCGCACAGTTGATTTCATTGTTGATGTGGAATTTTATCCTTAAATAGGCTATTTATTATGAAATTATGTTAATAAGATGTAATATTAATATTGTTTTGTAACATTTATTATAAATCACCGTATTTAGGGCTACTAATGTACTTAGAAAGACAATAGATTTGATACATTTTTTGGGCTCAAGCCATGGCGTCCTGATGGAAGGTTCCTTTTTGGTAGCTTCCTTGTGTAAATAACTACTAAGATATTCCCAGAGAATTTAACCACAGGTTATCACAGAATTCTAACTTCTGGAGCGAGTATCCTAAAGGTTTCCCTTTTAAGACATCGTATATCAACAGGGGACGCATGTATTAACGCGCCACATAGCTATCTACACCCCGAACAGAGTTAATGCTTCGGTGTGTAAGGGCTGAGAATAGCTGGGAGCCGTTCCATAGCTAATCTCATCCGTGGCTACTTCTGGTACTCGAGACGTAAACAAACGGGCGCCATTGCTTAAATGACGTCACGACCGTCTTCATCCTTTGTTCAGTAGCTCGCCCTACTTAGACGGATTTTCCCTGTGCCTTACTAATCGCTTTGCATCTACGTTATGTCGCTACCTTCGGCCTCGCCTTCTTCTGGAAAGTTGAGTACAAGGTTCCAGTATTGTTTAGTTAAGCTCTGACCGTAAAGTAAATATTGCTTTCCGAGATATTTGTTGTTTTGTGGCAGAGCTGTGCCTCTACCGGACCCGCCATTTTATGGCGTCGTTGTTGTATGCATGCCTTATTTAGTTAGCCACAACAACGCTTCCGGCCTCATTTACTAATCGATAACATTAGTTTATTTAGTCTTCATAGCTAGGAACTTTTATATCATGTTTTGACGCTTTTTATCGGTCATCGATTGACCTCATACCACTCGGCTTCTATAGCCCCCAGGCCAGAGCGCCTATATATCAGTGTTCATGCATGATTTTATTAGTGATCCTAGGCTAAGTTATGAAGATAGTGGCATTATTTTACAATACTTTCGACTGTGATGCAAGTGTTTTTCGCCTTCAGGGACCATATAGGGGATAGGTTAGTTAGTGTCCCTTCCTAACCTAACCTACTTGTAGGACCCCTATATGCTTCCTTCATCCCCCTGCCCTTGGCATTCCCTCTGTTTAGCCTTGATTCCCTTACTAAGTAAAGGGATCAAGCGCCTAACGGAGTATATTATCGCCTCTCAGTCCTCCCTAAGGGAATGAACCCCCCTTAGGGTTGCGTCCGAGAGTGAGGAACGGCTAGCCCTTCCTCTATGGCTAGGACTAGTCTATGACTGTCCTGCGATAGCGATATGTCTTCTATCTTTCCTAGTTCAGGGCTCTTAGCCCTGCTCTAGGTTAGGTTTTGGAAAGGTTATTCTGTCCCCTGCTGAAACTGTACCCATGCACCGTTTCAGCCAGGCTGCCTTATCTTAGGTTAGGGAGTGTCCTCCCTTTCCCTAGTGGCCGCTCTGGTACAGAACCCCTTCCATGGAAGACTCTTCTCTTCTCCCCTCCCCACCTATCTCTTGTATAGCCTAGCCTACACTTAGGTTAGTCTATACCCATCTGTCCCCTGTCCTACAACTCCTCCTTAGGGTGGAGTGATAGGGCTACCTTGAGCTTCTATGTGCAGTCCGCTCTGGTACATATACCCTTCATAGTGTCCTATGGGGTTAGCCACTGGATGTGTTCTGTATGTAGAGGTCTCCTCCTCTTCGGGTGTCCCCTAGCCCTCCCTTGGGCTACCCTAGCTCCCGGTCCTCTGAGACCCCTGCTTCTGGGTGATAGAGCCAGCCTCTATCATGGGTACACCCTCTCAGGGGGGGATGTCTGGGAGTCCATGACTGGACTTCTTACATCCCTCCCCCTGTCTCTCTCACTATCCGGGTGCCGGTCCCTTGCCGCCTCCACTGTCGGCGATACCCGCCTCCTACCTTGGTGACTCTCCCCTTACCCTCATGGCCGCCAGCCCCCCCGCGTGCCGGGGGACTGCCGACCGCTGCCGGCTTCCTGCCGATGACTCTCCTCCTTCCTCATAGCTTCACCGTCCGCCTGCCGGTCGGCCACCGGAGTGCCGGCATCCACTGCCGGCAACCTGGTTCCGCTATAACCATCCTTGTCCCAGTCACCAATCCGGCATCCTCCGACTGCCGGAGCCGCCGCTCCTCTGCCGGCGTGCCGCCGTTGTGCCGGCGGCCGCCACCCTGGTATTACTCTTGACTTATATATTGTCTGTTCTAATGCTAGAAACTCTGCTGGAGCGGCCTCCGGCGTGCCGGAGGTTTGCCGGAACCCCCCGGAGGCGTCAAGACTACTTGCACCCCCTTCTACTAGCTATCATATGAATACTGATAGCCCTACACTGCAAACAGATGGCCTGTTTACGCTATTAGATCAGTGCCTTGGTACTGTTCTATTAGTAATCATGCTGTCTCTTTGCATTCTTCAAAATTCCAGCATGCTGCGTGTATCTTAGCGCGGCTGGTTGCCGGAAGCAGTTACCCTAAGGGACCTGTTAGCCCCCTAATTTGGGACTGAGTGGCCTCGGTCCCAAACTTATCCTTGGCATTTCCATGGAATTCCATTGCCCTATGGACTTCTAGGGAATACTATCCTGTGCCTTCGGCCATCTCGGATTATCCAGGGATAAAGCTTGCGGTAGCCAGCCGGGCGGGATGCATGGAGTATGTTTTCTTTACTACTTCAATCTCTATGCATCACACCCTTCATTAAGTTAAAATTAATGATTAATGTTAACTTAGCTTAAGAACCATTCTTATGACTCCCCCCATACTCATTTTCTCTTTCTTCCACAGGAGGAGCAGATGAAGTGTGACTTCGACTTCTGCGCTGTGAAACGCCCGCACTTCTACGGGCATACGGCTTGCAGGACTCACGCCCCTTGTGCTAACAAGAAAGGGGATTTGAAATTCTGGGACCCACTGAATTGTACAGTCTGCCAGGCTCACCTAGTTGATGCCTTCCATAACCCTCCCTCAGCGGAGGTCAGGGACACTTCTCGGGAGAAGCTACGCAAGTGGGTGCGTGGCTTCCAGAAGAATGCCACCGGACCGTACCTGGCCACTGAAGAATTGAGGTCACTTCTGTTCCCTAAGGCCTCCCCTGATTCTATGGTACCCAAGGATTCGATCCCCACTGTCCAAATTACAGTGGAACCTGATGTAGTCATGGCCCAGTCCATGCACGAGTGCCGCCTGGATTCCGAAGATGATGAACACATGTCGGATGTCTCGGAAGACACGGAGAAGACCCTTATGGCTCAAGGAGCTGAAGATGACGAAGACCAGGTGGAATACGCCGAGTCGGAGCAAGAGGTCGCTCCTCCTTCCATCTCCGCCCCTACTCCTACACCGACGGAAGTGTCCCTCCCGTCTACCTCCACGACCCCGGAACCCTCATCATCCACTCAGGAAATGCTCCGGTTGATTAAAGCCGTCATGGACGACAAGTTAAAGGAGAATCAGGAGTTCATCAGGTCCATGATAGGATCCAAAGAACCGAAGAAGATCTCGGTTAAGGATCTCCCCGCTTGCTCTCATGCCAACCCATGGAGGTATGCTGAGCATATGGTGATAGCAACCGGCAGAATCTTTGTCAGCGACAAGATCGGCTCGGTCCCCCTGGAAGATGTGGAAATCTTCCCAAATTTTGAGGCCTACCCGGACTGTTACGTCCGACTTCGCTCTGAACCTGCCTCTAAAGAAGAGACCGAACCGAAAGAAGAGATAGTGTTCGATCTCGCGAAGGCCCAGGCTATGCTAGCCAACACGTTCAAGAGTAGGGGTTTTACCTGCTCTAAGCTTCCGGCCCTGAGCAAGAAGCACCCTACCTACGTCGCACCTGAAAATGCGGTACTTCCATTCATGGAAAAGGCCTTCGCTGCGTGCCTTAAAGCTGTGGAAGAGGGGAAAGCCTGCCCTGCACTGGAGGAGTGCAGACCCTTCTCCATAGTTACTCCCCCTGACGCTCGACACTGGAAGGACATCCAGCATACTTTCGTCGTGGGAAAGCTAGATCCTGACGTCGCCGGACGTCAGTTTAATGAAGACCTCCTGAAACTTAACGATCACCTCCTTCGTCGGGAACAAGATACGAAGGAGAGGCTCGCAGCATCCATGTCCCACCAGGTCCAACTTGACATTATGGCCTGTGACACCATAGTACCAGACCACTACATGGTACTTGCCAAATCCCACATGGCAACCCTGGTGAAGGACATGTACCACTTCATGAAGGCTCGGAGAGCCTGTCGTGAATTCGTGTTCGCAGGTGCCACTGTGAAACACGAACCCCGGAGGCTGATTTCCTCCAACATCTGGGGCAAACACCTCTTTCCTTCTGACCTTGTGAAGGAGATCACCGACAAAGCCGCCACGGAGAATAGGAACCTTCTCCACAAGTGGGGCATGTCAAAGAAGAGGAAACCCTCTCAGGACGACGGACCTCAACCTAAGAGGAAATCTTCGAAACAGAAACCCCAGCAACGTCAACCAAGATGTCAGTTTCCGGGACCCGCTACCTCCCAAGTGGCAGCTCAGCCACAACAGACCTTTCAACTGGTCACCCAACCAGTGTTGTCACAGTCACCGGTCTTCACCCCTGCTTTCGAGCAACAGACGACTACCTTTCGTCCCAAAGGTAGAGGCTCAAACAGAGGTGCAGGCAGAGACGCGTCTCGCCGTCCCTCCAGAGGCAGAGAAGGAAAGGGAGCTAGCGGCCGAGGCAGCAAGCCCTCGGGACACCAGAAGCAATGAAGTGCTTCCGGTGGGAGGAAGACTCCGCCAATTCCAGGATCATTGGACCTTCGATCCCTGGGCACACAGCATCGTCAAGAAAGGTCTAGGCTGGAGTTGGACTCAACCACCCCCAACATTCCAGCAGTTCTTCCAACAATCAACCCCCCTTCTGGAAGAATATGTCCTAGATCTCTTGAACAAGAAGGTGATAAGGAAGGTAAAGTCCACCAGGTTCCAAGGAAGACTGTTTTGTGTCCCCAAGAAAGACTCCGACAAACTCAGAGTCATTCTGGACTTATCCCCCCTCAACAAGTTCATAGCGAACGACAAGTTCAAGATGCTGACTCTTCAACAAATAAGGACCCTTCTGCCTCGAGGTTCTTACACGGTCTCCATAGACCTGGCGGATGCCTACTGGCACGTTCCAATGAACCATCACGCTTCCTCCTACCTAGGATTTCGACTCCAAAGGAAAAGCTACGCCTTCAGGGCCATGCCCTTCGGCCTCAATGTGGCCCCTCGGATCTTCACAAAGCTGGCGGACGCCATAGTACAACAGCTCCGCCTCCGAAACGTCCAGGTGATGGCCTACCTCGACGACTGGCTAGTTTGGGCTCCATCGCCCGAGGATTGTTTAAAATCCTGCAACAAAGTCACCCAGTACCTAGAACACCTGGGATTCAAGATAAACGAGAAGAAATCTCGCCTCTCTCCAGCTCAGAAGTTCCAGTGGTTAGGAATCCAATGGAACCTTCAGTCACACCGCCTTTCCATCCCCCAGAAGAAAAGGAAGGAAATAGCAGGGTCTGTCAAGCGACTACTGAAATCCAAACGGATTTCAAGACGCCAGCAGGAACGAGTTCTAGGCTCTCTACAGTTCGCCTCAGTAACAAACCCAGTGCTTCGTGCACAGCTAAAGGATGCCGCGGGAGTCTGGAGACGTTCTGCATCCATCGCTCGAAGAGACCTCAAGAGACGGCTCCCAAACAGACTTCGACTTCTCCTCAAGCCGTGGTCGGAAGCAAAGGCCCTGAAAAGGTCCATTCCTCTTCAACACCCACCTCCATCACTCAACATCCACACGGACGCTTCGCTGGAGGGTTGGGGAGGTCACTCCCACCAAAAACAGGCTCAAGGCACCTGGTCTCCCCTGTTCAAGACGTTCCACATCAACATCTTGGAGGCCATGGCGGTCCTTCTAACTCTGAAGAAACTATCCCCGCCTCCCTCGATCCACATTCGTCTAACCCTAGACAACTCGGTGGTAGTTCGATGTCTCAATCGCCAAGGCTCAAGATCGCCCCAGATAAATCAGGTGCTTCTCCCAATCTTCCGTCTGGCAGAGAAGAAGAAGTGGCACCTGTCTGCAGTTCACCTACAAGGATTCCGCAACGTGACAGCGGATGCTCTATCTCGAACAAACCCGATAGAGTCGGAATGGTCTCTAGACGCAAGATCATTCTCCATCTCTCACCAAGTCCCAGAACTTCAGATAGATCTCTTCGCAACGAGCGACAACAATCAACTTCCTCGGTATGTGGCCCCGTACGAGGACCCCAAGGCAGAAGCAGTGGATGCCATGTCACTGGACTGGAACAGATGGTCCAAGATCTACCTGCTCCCTCCCACCAACCTTCTGCTGAAAGTCCTCTCCAAACTGAGAACCTTCAAAGGGACAGCGGCCCTAGTGGCTCCCAAGTGGCCCCGGAGCAACTGGTACCCCCTGGTCCTGGAGCTGCAGCCCAAGCTGATCCCTCTCCCGGGCCCAGTTCTCTCCCAACAAGTACAGAAGTCGACTGTCTTCGCTTCATCATCGAAAATCAAGGACCTTCATCTCATGATTTTCTCTCCCTAGCCGCAAAGAAGAGGTTTGGGATCTCGAAGAAAAGTCTAGACTTCCTCGAGGAATACAAGACCGAATCCACAAGACGGCAATACGAATCATCCTGGAGAAAATGGGTCTCTTTCGTCAAGACAAAAAATCCTAAAGAAATCACAATTGATTTCTGCATGTCCTTCTTCATTCACCTTCATGGACAAGGATTAGCAGCCAATACGATTTCAACCTGCAAATCGGCCTTGACCAGACCAATTCTATATGCCTTCCAAATTGATCTGTCCAGCGACATCTTCAATAAACTACCGAAAGCATGTGCTCGTCTACGCCCAGCACCCCCACCGAAACCGATCTCCTGGTCATTAGACAAGGTGCTCCATTTCGCCTCCAACTTGGATAATGATTCATGCCCTCTCAAGGATCTGACTCAGAAAGTTATATTTCTCTTAGCTCTTGCTTCGGGAGCCCGAGTCAGCGAAATAGTGGCATTATCAAGAGAAGAGGGTCACATCCTGTTTACTGATACAGGAGACATTACCCTCTCCCCTGATCCGACGTTTCTCGCCAAAAATGAATTACCCACCAAAAGATGGGGCCCCTGGAGAATATGCCCCCTGAAGGAAGATGTCTCTTTATGCCCAGTAGAGAGCCTCAAGGTCTATCTTCGCAGAACTTCGAACTTTGGTGGAGGCCAACTCTTCAAAGGAGAAACATCGGGCAGCGACCTGTCACTGAAACAATTAAGAGCGAAAATCACCTACTTCATTCGCAAAGCGGATCCTGACAGTACACCCGCCGGTCATGATCCTAGGAAAGTTGCATCGTCTCTGAATTTCTTTCAGAGTATGGACTTTGAAAGCCTTAAAAGCTTCACAGGCTGGAAGTCCTCGCGCGTTTTCTTTAAACATTATGCGAAACAAGTGCACGAAGTCAAACATTTTGTGGTAGCCGCAGGTAGTGTTATGAAACCTGCACCTAACTCTGCATAGAACAGTGAGTTACTTGGGACTCTAACTCTTCGGGTGCCTATGTTGACCCTCGAGCGATACATAGTGATGTCGAAAACACTTAGTGCTTTTATAACTGTTCTTATCCCAGGTGAAATGTCATAGTTGTCACACAAGTGCCACATGCCCTGAGCATGATGTGTTTTAATCAAAGACTAACGTTCCTCGAGAACGAGTGCCTACTAATAAATTTGAAATTCCTTTTCAGATTCAAGAGCAAGTCTTTATTACTATGTACATTATAATGACTGTAAATGAACTTTACTTATTGCTGCAATTCATTTAATTTCTGCATTTGTGAAATAAAATTTCTATTTTATTACCTGTGCGTCTCAATCAGCTCCTACTTACTATGAAATACATGACTGTCATAGTTTTATTATCCCCTTTTCCTTATGGTTCATGGAGAAATTAAGATACTAACCCTTAATTTATATTCACTCTGACTATGTAATGTTCCAATACGAATACTTACTCTTCATACCCTAGAGATGAAACCAACCTTCTCAGCACACAGTGTCCAACCACCACTGGTCTGCTTTTCAGAATGTTCCTATACGAATGCCAAACATTCAGCTTCATCTCCAAGTTCTTCAAGTTCTTCTATCTGGGTGAATAGCCCTTCAATACCACTTTGACGTCGGCATGGCCCGTGGGAACTTCACTGCCAAGGGGGGCAGGAAGATTCTTCCCTACGGTTCTTTACTAAGATTACTATGCTATTTTGTCAAAGCCCTTGGCACTTACCAATAGGGGAAAATCTACCACGATACATTGATTCTCTGGTATTCTTCCATCAGGACGCCATGGCTTGAGCCCAAAAAACGGATTTTGAGCGAAGCGAAAAATCTATTTTTGGGTGAGATAGCCATGGCGTCCTGATGGACCCTCCCTGCTACTTCGTCCAGTTTTTAGGTCCCACCCTGCTCTGCTGTATCATGGTGATCGGCAAGCAACTGGCTTCAGGATGAAGACAGTCGTGACGTCATTTAAGCAATGGCGCCCGTTTGTTTACGTCTCGAGTACCAGAAGTAGCCACGTATGAGATTAGCTATGGAACGGCTCCCAGCTATTCTCAGCCCTTACACACCGAAGCATTAACTCTGTTCGGGGTGTAGATAGCTATATGGCGCGTTAATACATGCGTCCCCTGTTGATATACGATGTCTTAAAAGGGAAACCTTTAGGATACTCGCTCCAGAAGTTAGAATTCTGTGATAACCTGTGGTTAAATTCTCTGGGAATATCTTAGTAGTTATTTACCCAAGGAAGCTACCAAAAAGGAACCTTCCATCAGGACGCCATGGCTATCTCACCCAAAAATAGATTTTTCGCTTCGCTCAAAATCCGTTTTGTAGTGCTTAACTAGCAGACTTTGAACAGCTTCGCAGATACAGAAAATTTATTTTTGAAAAATAGCGATCGCATAAAAGGGGAATCGTATAATTCGAACACGCGTAATTCGGGACCGTAATACACACACACACACACACACACATATATATATATATACATACACACACACACACACACATATATATATATATATATATATATATATATATATATATATATATATATACATACATACGCACACACACACACACACACACACACATATATATATATATATATATATATATATATATATATATATATATATATATATTACACATTATATACATATAGATATACACATATATATAAAATATAAAAATATATATAAATATATATATATACACATATATATATATATATATATATATATATATATATATATATATATATATATATATACTGTATATATACTATATATATATATATATATATATATATATATATATATATATACTGTATATATACTATATATATATATATATATATATATATATATATTATATAATGTAATATATATATATATATATATGTTATATAATTATATATATACATATATATGCATATGTATATATATTATATACACATATATATATATATGTGTATATATATACATATATATATATATATATATATATATATATATATATATATATAAATATATATGTATATATATATATATATATATGTATATATATGTGTGTATATATATATATATATATATATATATATATATATATATATATATATATATATATATATATGTATACATATATATGTATATATGTATACATATATATGTATATATGTACATATATGTGTATATATGTATATATATATATACATTTATATGTATATATATGTATATATATACATATTTATATATATATATGTATATATATATATATATATATATATATATATATATATATATATATATATATATATATATATATATATATTCAAATAAGCCATATATATATTTGATACATTAATGTCTGAATATTTGAATATGAAAAACACGTCTAAATGTGCAAAATTTATCATATATATATATATATATATATATATATATATATATATATATATATATATATATATATATATATATATATGTATATGTATATACATATGTATATATATATACATATGTATATATATATGTATATATATATATATATATATATATATATATATACATACATATATATATATATATATATATATATATATATATATATATATATTAAAGTATCAAATAATTACAACATATAAAATTATACCGAGTTTATTAAATACCTTCCCAATCGTAGCGTAAAACATCCGATTTTGTCACCTTACAACTTTTCTTAGGAAACAACATTATATCATTTTAGGAAATTACTATTATCTAAATAGTTAATTATGCTTTGATAAAACATATATATACTTAATTTTGGGTGTATTTCAACAATAAAATATTACCGAGTTTTTTTGTTTTACTTTAGGTTGCTGTGATCAGATCAGAATATTCGCACTTACGAATAAGAGTATTGTTTATACTATTTCTTAATGTATTCACAATATCTAGCTACTGTAGATGATACAGTATTAAGCACCGTTGTGGTATAATATGTCATAATTTTCATATAGTACATTTATAGCTATCATTATTTTAGTCTCTCTCTCTCTCTCTCTCTCTCTCTCTCTCTCTCTCTCTCTCTCTCTCTCTCTCTCTCTCTCTCTCTCTCTCTCTCTCTGTAACAAATTGGAAAATGATAGCTCATGTAATAATTGTCTCTTTTAGGAAATATGAAATATCCTTCGGTAGCATGCATTACCCCTTTCGGTATGAGACACCGGTCCCCGCTAAGTAGTTGTATAAGAGAATTTTTCTCAACCTATAATTGTGTGTTTAATTTTTATATTTGTATTTTTATTTCTTGACTGCTAACGGATTATGTAATAATTTCACGATAGATAGCCTTCGAAATATATAAAAAACAAATAGTCAACAAAATATTTCAATCTGTAAAGAAATGTTAAAAAATGTTTCCTTTGACATAAAATGTCTACAATAATGTATAATTACAAGGCATACGATAAAGAAACTTTTTTACTAATGACAGACAGACAGACAGACACACAGATTTTTTGGATGTCTCAAAGACTTCTTAGTCCATCTGCAGAGACTTCATTTGGTCTTTGGTAGAGCGATTTAATTTAAGCATTTAGATTTTTTTTATCTTTTCTGACTTATTCTTGAAATTGTTTACCATGTTACATTTCACTCCATCCACTGGAAGTCTATTCTAAGTATTTGCTACCTTGTGTGTAAAGAAATTGCCACATTGAGTGGTGTTGTATCTTTTCAACTCCAGTTTGTACCCATTACCTCTGGTCTGATTTGTGCTAAGCCTGAATAGATTGTTGTAATCTACAATTGTTATTCCTTTAAGGATTTTGAATGCCTCTATTAACTGTCCTTTTAATCATCAAGTTTTTAGATCAAATAAGTTCAAATGTTCCATTCTCCGTCTATATCCAAATTACCTTAGTGTTGGAACTAGTTTGGTGGCCCTAGCTTGTACTGCTTTGAATTGCTTTTTATGTTGATAAGCTGACATCAGATAAAGAAGGAATTATAGAGAAGGTAAATATAGTAAAAATAGTAAATTTATCAATGGCGCCCATCCCCTGAAATAAACCCTTGGTATTACCTTCCATGACATCATTCTATAAACACTACCTTTCAGGTGTACATTCAGGCCTGATCCGTCTTTTCATTCTGACTTCTTTTTAATATATCTTTCAAAAGCATCAGGAACAGACCTTTAAAAAAAAATGTGTACATTCTGGTCAGATTGGCATTATAATCTTAGATGGAATTGTACTAATCTTACTTGTTCCAACACTCATATAAATCTTACACTATTTTTGGGCTCGAGCCATGTCATTCTGATGGAAGTTCCTTCTGGCAACTTCTACAGTATAATATTTCTGCGATTGACATTACAAGAGAATTACCGTCACGTATCACGGGGTTCCAACCCCCGGAAACGACTATCCGAAGATATCGTGTATAATCAGGGACATATCCTAAGATAACCATAGATATCTGCACCCCAAACAGACCTTACCCAGTCTAATCCACTAAAGGGAAGGATAAGTAAGGAGCCATTTCACATCCTATCACCTTCGAGTGCCCTATACATACCTCCTTCTCATTCCTTCGAACGCAGCTGATGGCTACAGTTTGGTTGGTTTTTTTGGGGCGTTTTTTTTCGCAAACTTTGATGATTAGTTATGTGAATTGGCTTCCTCTTTTTCACAAAAGTTGAGTATCTACCTCTCTTCGACTTTATTTATGTTAATTTTGATTTTAGCTCTCTTCGGGGACTTAGTTTTTAGCATTTGGTTAGAGGAAGCCTGAGTGCTTCCAGTCCTGCTAGCATGGCGTTGGGCTTAGTCCCTGATGGCCTCTTATTTGTCGTATTTACTTAAATTTTTGGGTAAGTTTCACGTTAGCTAGTTTTGGTTTAGCATTACGATGCTAAGGACTCAATTTTATATATAATTCCATTACAATTTATTATTTCAGTCTTTTTGTGAGTTCGTATCAGTTTTGGTTAGCCTAACCTAGAGTTGGCAGTTTTGTTGGGACCTCCTGGCCATCGTGCTACAAACCCTCGCCCTTCGGGGTTCTGGCCTATTAACCCGACAGCATTCTCCTTTATAAAACGAGTCGTCAGTCTGTTGGCAATGTCGCTATTTGCGGCTTCGTCGTCTCCAACGGCATTTCCTTTTCTAAGGCTTAGTCCTTTGAGGTTCTGGCCTTTTAACCCGGCAGCATTCTTCTTTATAAAGTTAGTTGTCAGACTGTCGGCAATGCCGTAAGGCTTCGTCGTCTCCGACGGCATTCCTTTTCCGGGCTGTTTTATAGTGATACGTCGCTATATTATTGATGTGACCTATACAGCAACATTCTTTTTGTTACGACATGATATTTGATACAAATTATCGTCGTTTATTTTGCTGCCGTCTTTACTGACACTGTTGTAACTGGCGGCAGTTTTCACCCAGTCTTGGGTATGATTATTGTGCCCCTGATTTAGGAATAGCCTTGGGAGTTGACGATGCCGTTACCTATCTGCGCCGTCATTATTATTATTATTATTATTATTATTATTATTATTATTATTATTACTACTTTTATTATTACTAGCCAAGCCACAACCCTAGTTGGGAAAGCAAGATGCTACAAGCCCAAGGGCTCCAACAGGGAAAAATAGCCCAGTGAGGAAAGGAAATAAGGAAATATATAAATGATGAGAACAAGTTAACAATAAATAATTCTAAAAACAGTAACAACGTCCGTCAAAACAGGTATGTCTTATATAAACTATTAACAATGCCGGTATCAATAACGGTATGGATAATATGTTATGACGGCATATGATTTATGAGTATAAACATCAAGTGTCAGCCTTGGGAGTTGACAATGCCGTTACCTATCTGTGCCGTTAAGGACGGCATGGATATTATGTTATGACGGCATATGATTTATGAGTATAAACCTCAAGTGCCATAAAGACCTTACTTCTATGACTTGCGAGGTATCTTTATGCTAGTCAGTTTTGGGGTTTTCTTTTGCGAAAGATTCTCCTTAACTAAACTTTAGATTTAACTATTATATTTATTTAATTATTTCCATCACTTTATTCAGATCCTTTGAGGGCATGAATTGGATTGTGCATCTCACAAGTGGGATTCTGTTACAATCCCCCTTGTCATATTTTGGTTTAAAGAATAGCCTTCTATTTTTTCTTTGATTGCTCCAATTATCGATGCTTCAATATATTTTGTAAGGGATTTGACTCCTTTACCTTCCTATTAGCCCTTTCTCCGCAGAGAGAGTAGGATATTGTTTTTGAGGAGTACAGTATTCTTGTTCCCTCTTTTATCTGAATGATATTCAAATGATAAAAGGGAACAATTTCAGTTGGCTCTACTTCTAATCTAACGCCATTAAAGGAGTCTGAATATTGTGGCCCCATTTTCTCTTTCTGATCAAAAATTGTAATCATACATTTTGGGATTTAATTTCCCAATTTTTTTACTGAAATTTTGAATGATACTAACCCATTCCTTTCAGTATGGTGATCTAAAGAGACTAAGGTACTCATGGTCGTTTTTCCTATTTACAGGCGGAATCTTCGAAGAAGATACATTGTTGAGCTCCGATCTGTACCAGGACCATGAGGTATCCCTATGGTCATGATACCTACATGATACATGCTCAATGCAGGAGAATGAAAGGTCCAATTTCCTATTGGGGCCCTCAGGACTGCAGTGTGTATAAGGACTTGAATTATTCTGGATGGATATTGGAGGGTGTTCTTTCACCCAAAGAATGCTGAGCCAAAGGCTCCTTAGCTTCCTTCTGTAGCTTGGAAGGATATTCTTTTTCCGAATGTGGTCCCGGACTCTGTTTTGGGGTACGTTCCACCTAGACCCATTTCTACTGTTCAGTTCCATGTAGATGAAACTTTTAAGTTTTTTGAGCCTTGACGTGGACAATTTATCCTTGGTTCCTTCTTTATCTCTGGATATAGAATCGGCTCTTCTGCCGGTAGTAGATTCGGTTGAACCCCTCCCTCATGTGGATGATTCTTACTTGTCCAAATTTGGACGAGGTTAGTGTGACTTCCATGAGAGACTCAGTTCATTCCGTTGTTTCAACTGCCGTCCCTACAGTGGCTCCTCTATCAACGGTTACGACTACGCCTTCCTTTTCAGGTATGTCTCCAGTTTCTGTCCCTCCTCCTTCCCCGGTCGAGCCGGGTGAACCAACACTTCCTACATTCTCATCTAACTTAGAAATTAGGTCCCTGTTGGAAAACATGAAGGCCTGTATGAAAGGGACCCAAGAATACCAAAAAAGGATTAGTAAAGCCTTACCGGAGGAGATTAAGGCTTTGAAATTTCCAGAGGATCTTTCTAAGTCTAAGGTTTTACCTTCTCAGATTCCCTCTTACACGCAACAGAGCCCGTGGAGGTATCCGGGTCATGCAGTGCTTTCAGGGAGTATTTTTCATATTGGAGAGGGGCTAGGCTCTAGTCAGGTTGCTGATCTGGAATTTTATCCAGATATAGAGGCCTACCCCTTTTGCTATGTTAGGTTAGCTGAAGGTGGCCCGTGGGGACGACACTATCCCTAAGAAATGATTCTTCTAGTTCACACCAGAGCGCGGCATCTGGTAGTGAAGGACATGAAGACAGTAGGGTGTATTAGCACACAATTAGGTGCTTTTACTGAAAGGTTGGCCAATTTTATAGCGCCCGACACAATGGTTTTTCCCTTTGCTTCAAAAGCCTTTTTTGGCTGTGGAAAAGGCATTCAAGGAGGGTAAATCTCTTCCGGTCTTGGAAGAAGAGAAACGTGTGTCACTCGTTCTTCCCCTTGACACTGAATACTGGTTGGATATTTAGTTTACTTTTCCTGATGGGAAATTAGATAAGGATATAGCCAGCCTGCAGTTAATGAAAGACTACCAAGATTTCCGGCACACGTACTTAAGGTGGAATTGGAGGCTAGGGAGAGACTATCAGCTTTGATGTCTCTTCAATGCCTTTTAGAATTGATGATTGGTAATCTGTTGATGCCCCTGTCTTTTCGCTTTTGGCCAAGATGCACATGGCTACTTTTATTAAGGATCTTTTTAACTTTTTTCAGGCTCGAAGAGTCTGCAGGAAGTATGTTTTGCTTCCGCGATCATTTGTCTTGAACCGAAGCGTCTTATTGACTCTTGTATTTGGGGTAAAGATCTTTTTCCACAGAATTTAGAAAGGAGATCTTTGATAAAGCGGCAGCTGAACATGAGAGTCTTTTCCGGAGATGGGGAAGATCTTAAAAAAGGGAATTTATTCCTGAGGTTGGCCCGCAACCTAAGACGGTCGTACACCAACATACCTTAGGAGGCCCTTCATCTCTGCTTCAGGTAGTGCTTTGCAGAATCTTTTCACTGTTCAGTTCTTGACCACAAAGTGTGATTTACAGCAGTTTAGGCTGGAAATGGAAGAGACAAACCCCGAGGACCAAGAGATTTTTCCAGAAATCAACACCACATCTGGTACAATATGTGCAGGACCTTTTGGGAAGAGAGTTATCCGTTGCACAAAATCTATGAAGTTTCGAGGTCGTCTATTCTGCGTGGCAAAGAAATTTTCAATAATTTCTCGAACTATTCTCGACTTGTCCCATCTAATTCTATTCGTTCTTTGCGACAAGTTCGTGAGGCTGACTATTTCGCATATACGGACCTTACTACCTTGGGTGTTTACACCGTCTCTATAGATCTTACCGATGCTTATTGGCATCTTTCGATAAGTCGACGCTTCTCCCCCTACCTTGATTTCAGAATTGAGAGAAAGGCTTATATATTCAGAGCTATGCCATTCGAGCTCCCTCAGCAAGTGAATGCACGGAAGCAACATATCACGTGGCAAGATTCCTCCAATATCTAGGATTCCAAATAAACTTCCAGAAGTCAATGCTGAACCCAGATCAAGGGTTCCCGTGGTTTAGGGATTCGTTGGAATCTAAAGACTCATGCCCTCTCTATTCCTGCTGCCAAGAGTAAGGAAATAGCCCGGTCAGTTCGGTCTTTCATCTACTTGAGAAAGACCATCAGACGTTGTCAGGAAAGGGTTCTGGGCTCATTTCAGTATGTTTCTATAACGAACCCTCTCCTCAAGGTCAGACTCAAAGATGCAAGCAGGGTTTAGAATAAAGGAGCTTCCACTGCTCCCCACAATCATCAGAAGACGACCCCGGAGTTACTTCGACGGCAACTCCGTCGGTGGTCACATGCCAGGAGTCTTTCCAAGATGGTTCTGTTGCACTTACCTCCTCCTACAGTGTTTCTACCTACGGACGTCTAACTGGACAGTTGGGGGGGGGTCATGCTCCTCTCAAGAAAGTGCAAGGTCATTGGTCCCAGAGTTTCAAGCAATTCCACTTCAATATTCTGGAGACCATGGCAGTCTTCTTATCCATGCAAAGTCTACATTTACAAAACTAAATTAATTTCTGTCTTGTATTAGACAGTAAAGTAATAGTTCATTGCATTGACAGGCAAGGGCCAATATCTCTCCAAATAAACCATCTAATGGGATGTCAGACTATCTCGAACACATCCACTAGAGACAGAATGGTCTCTAGATGAATCATTCCCTTTCATGCAGGAGGTAGTCCCAGGTCTTCAAGTGGACCTGTTTGCAACGAGCCTCAACAAGACACTTCCCAATTATGTGGCACCATATGTAGATCTAGAGGTGATAGGCATGGATGTGTTATTCATGTTTTGGAATCATTGGGAGAAGATTCATGTATTCCTACCCTTCAATCTTCTCTTGAAGGCGTTAGACGAGTTCTGATCGTTCAGGTGGACAGCAGCCCTGGTTGCTCCTCTTTGGCCGACGAGCAACTGGTATCCTTTGGTGATATGATGAACTCCAGGCTGGTACCTCTACCCAGCCCGAGCCTGTCTCAAGAAATACAGAGGAAAACTATCTTCGCTTCATCCCAATAACCGAATGCCCTTCATCTCATGATTTTTTCGCATTAGCCCTGGACAAATTGGCATTTGCGGAAAATTATAGACCTTTCACTACTTTGAATTGGTATGAAACTTCGTGGAAAAATTGGGTTCGATATGTGGAAGATAAAAATCCATTTTCTAAATCTATGGATTTTTGTTTAGGCTTTCTGATCGACTTGCCTTCGAAAGATTTAGTATCCTCCACGATTGCGTCATGCAAGTCGGCCCCCGCTGGACCCATTTTATATGATTTTGACATAGATTTTAACTCTGTCCTCTTTGTCACGATTCCGAAAGTTTGCCCAAGGTTGAGACCAGCAGTCCTGCTGAGGCCGATCTCCTGGTTATTAGATAAAGTTTTATAACTAGCTTCGGAAATTGACGATCAAACAGTGTCTTTCTAAGTTTTTTCTCAGAGCGATTTTTCTATTCGCTATGGCTTTGGTGCTTTGATTAATGGAGTTATGGCTCTCTCTAGAGATGAGGGTCACATAGAATTTACAGACAATGGTGAAGTTAATTTATACCTTGATCCTACCTATTTGGCTAAGATAAGCTAACATCTAAACATTGGGGACCATGAACAATAGTTCCCCTCGAAAGTGATCTCACCCCGTGTCCAGTACAGTGTTTAAAGACATATCTGGACAGGACAAAGAAGGTTAAAACGGGCCAGATCTTTAGAGGTGCGACGATCGGTTCAGAGTTATCTTCAAAATAACTGAAAGCAATATTGGTTTGTTTCCTTTGAAGAGCAGACGCTGCTAGCATGCCGTTGGGTCATGACCCTAGGAATGTGGAATTATCTCTGAACTCCTTTCAGTATATGTCATTCTAAGCTTTACAAGCTTATCCTGGTTAGAAGTCCACCAGGATGTTCTTCAAGCATCTTATGAAGCAATTTGATGAAGTTCGTCATTTTGTGGTGGCACCAGGTAATGTTATAAAACCTGCCTCAACGCTGTAGCCCTCAAGTGCGTCCTTGGACATTCTTCCAGCTTATTTTCTTTAATAAGTAAACTGTCGGTTTTTGCTTCATGATCTACATTAAACAATTTCAAATATTTTAAAATTCTGGATTCAATTGGGTTTCTCTGAATTTTATAAGTATACCTATGCGAGCATACTATTTCTATTTTAGAACTGAGTTTAAATATAATTTAGTTTCTTTGGTTGGGTTTGACACTGTATTTTGCATTTAGCCATATACGGCAACATTCTTTATGTTAAAATCTCCTTTTTTAGGAGTTCGGGGATATATCATCTTGTCTCCCCTCATGATTACTTAGGTAAAGAATTTTATTGCGAATATATTTTGGGGTACACTGGTAGATCACAATGGTGTTCATATATACTGTATTAAAATTTGCTCAAATAGATGGTCAAATGAAAATGATATTATGTTGGATGATTTTATTGCTAGACTTAATTCCTAATAGAATTAAACTTAGCATACTATAGTCAATTTCTACCAACTCTGCACATTAAGAATCTATTTAACGATGAGTATTAGCTCTTCAATGATTACTCACTACGTTCATGATTTTGGTAATATGTGTTCTTCACAACCAGTACAGGGAGTGTTCTTCACCACAGGGATGGTGTATAAAGGGTCATAGACCCTTCCTCTTAAAACACTACCATATTTACCAAATCAAGTCCATTTTGGATTCTTTTCAAGGTAGAAATTTATGATTAGACTTCATCATTTAAGTGGTGAGCCCCCATTTATGGCAGGTTTTTTCATGAAGAAGCCTCACACCGAGTATAAATAATTCTCTGGTACACTTCCATCAGGACGACATGGCTCGAGCCCAAAAAAGGATTTTGACGTAGGAGAAATCTATTTTTGGGTGAGATAGCCATGTCGTCTCGATGGCCCACCCGTTACGTCCTACTTTTCCCCGCCCCTTTGCTCGTTGGAGGCTTCTATTTCACATTAGCTCAGCTGTGACGTGGAATGAGAAGCAGGTACGTATAGGGGCACTCGAAGGTGATAGGATGTGTAATGGCTCCTTAATTATCCTTCCCCTTAGAGGATTAGACTGGGTAAGGTCTGTTTGGGGTGCAGATATCTATGGTTATCTTAGGATATGTCCCTGATTATACACGATATCTTCGGATAGTCGTTTCCGGGGGTTGAAACCCCGTGATACCTGATGTTAATTCTCTTGTCTTGTAATATCAATTGCCGAAATATTATATTGTAGAAGTTGCCAGAAAGAAATTTCCATCAGGACGACATGGCTATCTCACCCAAATATAGATTTTTCCTACGTCAAAATCCCTTTTATAGGATTATCATTTGGCAAATCTGGGAGACTAGCCATTGAGACAAAGCTAGGTGGCAGATGCCCAACCGCTAGTTAGCGGGGGTTAGTGAGGGGTAGCGGGGGTTGTCAGCTACCCCTCTCACTCACACACCAGGGTATTTTTGCCACTTTTGATATCATCTTTGAAGAGAACGGACGTTTCTGCTCTCTGATCCTCATAAAGACTTAGCTATTGCCTTTATTCCTTTCTCTTTTTCAGGGGTGTGTGTGTTTTTTCTGCTCCTCTATGCAGACTTGTCCTGGGTCTGAAGGTTATGATTGCTGGACCTTCATATCTGTTGTGGAGACCAACCCACATTCCTTGTGTCCTAACTGTAGGGAGTACTGCTGTGACCAGGACGACACCTAGGATAAGTGTAGGGAGTAGTCTGCCTCCCAGTGGGAGAGTTTTAGGTGGAGGCGCAAGAAGTCTAAGAGGGACTCTTCTCCTTCGGCGTCTACCTTGAGGGCGAAGAAGCATCCTCGGACTTCTTCCATGACCCCCCAATCTCTTACCGAAGCTTCTGCTTGCTTGATCCCTTCCGTGGGATGGTCATGCAGAAGCGTAGATCAACTAACTCCGGGGCAACACCGGGGTTCCGGGGCTGTTGCTACCTCCCCTAGCGAAGCAACATTGTAAGGGTTTGTGGACTGTGGCCAGATGTAGCACGCAGACTGCCTGGTGTCCGAATGACGACCACATTCCACCGTTTACTACACAAAAAGATAAAATAGTGGAATACCAAGAAATATTGGCTAAAGGTAAACAGTCAAGAGAACTGGGCACTGGGCACCACCCCTCGACTTTTTATACTGGGCAAGGGGACCCAGCTAGAATCTCAAATTTCCCTATTACCATTTCCTTGGTTTCCCCGTCTCTCTCCGCAGTGCTATACCCAGAGTCCTTAAATAAGAGTAGCAGTATACTTTCTAGGTAAGATCTCTTCAAGCTTAAGTAAACTTTAAGAACATTAGAGCGAGGGAAAAAATGTAAATTAACTCTTAAGCTGGTGACAGGACACAGTGTGGGTGGAAATATATTGAAAGAAAATAAAAAATAGAAAAAAGTTTATTACAAAAATTAAAAAAAGGTTGACAAATATTCAATAAGGAAATTTCTATTGTAAGAAAAAAAACTAGTATCCCTTTACACTACCACCTAAATTAAAAAAAAATGGTAGGAAAAACCATAAAAACAAACTGCCCACACATTGGACACATAACAATTTAACACACTGTGCTCGTGATTAGAGAATATTCAAAGATAACCTACAGTAAATGAAAATGCAAATGCAGTTACAACTGGTTATCCTATAATAGAATAAACAATGCATATGATTCAGAATGCAGCTTTTAACAGGGCTGAGGGCCAAAGAACAATGAGCATCTGTTGATTTGAAAACTGTTAATGCTCAAATTTCTCAAAACTCATCCAAGGAATTATTTGCATCTTCTCTGTAGGCTTCCTTATCCTGAATTTGTTGTTCTGCAATTAAGAAAATTTCAATACTATTCTGCTATATGTTACCAAGAGTACAGTCAGTAGGTAAACACTTGTTAGAAAGGATGTCACCCCCACTATGGGCTATTTTCTACCTATACCAAGTGAGGATTTCTTGTCCGGATCATTATCTCCACTATGCCCAACTTTGAGTACATAATCATATTAGTTGTCCCTGTTCCCCATTCTTTCCACAGGCAGAAATGACCTCTGTTACAAAACTGGTAATACGTAACAAACGTATCGGTATAAAAGTTTGCGAAAGCTACACTTATTAGCAGGACATTTGAATTCTCAACACATCCCTATCATTTTCTGGGCGGAGGTTTGACATATCATTAACGACTTTTCAGGTCGATGAGAACTAAGATATCTGAAATACTGCAGGATCAGAACCGAGATGTTCCAATCATTACACCTCTACTTGATTCCCTACTGCATGTAGGGTATTAGTGCAAGTACCTGTTAAGAGAAGCAATAATAGATTAAGTAATTTCTTTGGGGGAGCTTGAGGCTTAACAAAAATACTGTAACAATTAATAAGACTAACAATTTTTAAAGTAATGTGTATTTTCCCTAACATACAAACAATTAGTAAAAGTTTTGTTCACACAAACCCTTATTCGTTGTAACATCGATCCCACCCTCAGGAGAGTCCTTTTCTTTATCTGACCTTTTACAGATTTGGCCGTCGCTGGGTATCGCTGGGCCTCCTTCCAGGTCTGCTATAGTTGACCACCTTCAGCGTGGGGCTCAGAGGTATCCATCTCTGGTGCCCTTCTTGGTGGAAGTTCCTCCTGCTGCTGCAGAAATTGACTCTTTGGCTGTCTGCGAGGCTCATGTTTTGCCTTTTCATGTCCCTGCTAGCCCTGAGCACTGTCCAGTTTAGCGCTCCCACTCGCCTACCCATCGCCGACCTTCTACTGACAAAGAGTAGAGTTTGCTTGCCATCCAAGGATCTCTTCGTCCTTCAGGTACTGCAGTCCCTTACGTGCTGCCAGATGTTTGCCAATACCCTCTGTCAGTTTTCAGTGCTCTTTTAAAGATTGATCATCTGCTCGCCCATCTCCTTCAGGTGATCGACACTCGCCGGCTCGTGCTCGTCACTTGTCATCGACACTCGCCAACTTCTGATCGCCATTCACCAGCTACTAGATATTCCCCCTCTAGACGATGCTCTTCAGGAACTTCACACTATTCTCATGAGTATTTGCCATCTTGTGTCCACTGCTCACTACCAAGTCACTCGTCATTGCGTCCCTCACCAGTTTGCTAGCTCACCGCTTGTCATTCCGACCTGCTACTAGATGTTCCCCCTCTAGAAGACGATGCTCTCCAGCGCGACGCTCACCGTCTTGCTGTTCACCAGTGAGTTGCTCATCAACTCGCTACTTGCCAACTCGTTGTTCTTCTTCTAGATCTATGCGTCACTCTCCTAGTGTGCACAATCCAACACGCAGCTCGTCACCGTGTACTTGTCATTCACCCGCACTTTATTCTTCTAGGACGTCTTCTAGACCATCTCATGCACCCTCACCCCCTCCTGTGCATGATATCTATGCAGATGTTCAGTAAATTGGAGCTTTCACACCCGAATCATGTGTTTTCCCACTCACGAGCTTTCGGTAGTGAACTTGATCCTACACCCGGCATTTCAAGGCTGGATCCTTCTTGAGATCAGCCTGCTCCACGACAGGCGTCATTGACAAGAGGCGGATGCCCTATTCTTTTCCAGAAGACTTCAGAGAACCGCGTAATAAATATGGGGGTGTCGCAATTTCACCTGATCGCCCTTGTAGAACCACCCGGGAAGGTCTGCTAATGCATATACATCTGAACCAAGGTAGGCCATCTTCTCCCCCTCAGTTTCAGGTTCCGAGAGACCGTTCCCCGAGGAAAAATCCCTCATCCTGCGAGTCTTCTAAAAGACACCACAGAGCTTTCAACTGTGGCAAAGCATCCAACATAGTTCGATACCCTAATCAAGGCTGTCAAACAGGCAGTGGTGGCTACGACTCAGGAGGTACAGAACACTGTTCCCCATCTTAGTCCTGTATGCAGAAGCCCACTGTGATATCCACGCCAAGGATACTCTTAGAGAGGTCAGTCTCTTTAACCTCATCTTCCCCATCCGACCCTAGGAAGAGATCAGCTACCCTTAGGGCTCCAGAATTGGTGATGTTGTCTATCCCATCAGGAGACCCCACAGTGCTTTGAGATGAACATCATTCATCCAACTGGATTTCTCTCATTTTCAATCAACTTAGGTCATTCCTACCAAGAAGAAGAGAATGGTGGCTAAGCTTACTAATCCTCTGGCCAACCTCCATCATTCTCAGTTGAGCAAAGGCTTAGATTCACCTCAGATGATCAACCTCATGCCTTTGTTCAAGCCTTCTTTAATAGAGGTCGTTCCGCTGGAGCTTCGCCCAGTCTCCAGACTACTTTCGGAAGACGAGAAACCTCGTGCAAGAGAGGTTCAGATCTCTATGGTATGACAGGATCCTTCCAGACCTTCATTTCTGGAAGAATACCTACCACCTCGCAGAAAACCTAGACTCCAAGACTGTGCCCAAGAACTCTAGGGCACACACAACAGCTTTCTTGCAAGAGAGAGCCAAAGTTCCATCCCTAGTGGCAGGAACCTTCACAAGGGACGATCGCCCAGTTGATGACCGCTACCCACCCGAGGCTCCTATGGGTGAGAGCTTGGAGGTGGATGAAGACACAGAATATGAGAATGGAGATCTCCCTAGGGCTGCTAGCCCTATGTTTAACTCGGAAGCTTAGCAAAGGGAGTCCGAGTATGCTTTCTGGCAGATTCTGTCCTGTATGAGCGCTATCAATGGCTTGACCAATCTGGCGACTGCTCCTCAGGAAAGCAAAGACATGGTCGTAGACCATGTCTATGGGAATCATCAACCTTCTAAGGCTGCCAGAAAGAAGGTGTTCTCCTAGATCGCCGGCTCCTCTAGCTCTCTTCGAACAGGCTCGTCATCGAAGCTTCTTCCTCCTCCTCCTTTTGTCCAGCAGAGGAGGTACTATGAGGTCACAGACGAGCCTCTTTCAGCTTTTCCCTTGGATACTTCGATTCAGGATCTCTCTAGAAGAGTTCAATTCGATAGTCTTTCGCGGGTTTCAGCCTCTTTCTCGGCATCTGAGATCCTTAACATATAAAGGGTTGCGAAGTATGACTTGCAGTCTTCCTCATGGCTTGATCTATGGCTAGGATCAGTGGGCCACCCCGTTCGATCTGTGGACTGCTCCAAGGAATTGACTAGGAATATGGAGACCTTTCTCTCGTCTGGCATCAGGACCATAGAATTCCTTGCTCACCAGGTTGTTAACCTGTGGGCGAATGCTATTCTGAGGAGGAGGGATGCAGTGATTAATAGGTTCCATGGACAGATTCCTAAGGCAGAGTCCAGGCTCCGAAACTATTCTTGACAAATCGGCTTTGTTCAAACCGAAAGAGGTCGAGAAGATGGCTGACCACTGGAGGAAGTCCAACCAGGACTCCCTCCACCATAGGGCACTAACATCAAGGTCGTGTAGTAGGACTCCTCAACCTACCAGGCAGCAGCCACAGAACACTAAATCCTCCACTAGTAGGATGGCAGGGCCCTCGATACCGAAGGTGTCAAAACAACCCTTTCTTGCCAAGGATCCCAAGGGTTCCAAACCCTTCAGAGGAGGTAAAGGTGGGAGGAGTTGCTCGTGCTAGGGTCGGCAATACTCTTACATGCTCACTGGTGGGGCGATGCCTGCAACGACTCTGGCACAGGTGGCAGCAGCATGGGACCGATCCTTGGACAATCTCCATGATTCTTTTAGGGTATCATGTCCCGTTCACTCAAATCTCTCCCTCCACTGTCTCGGGATCCAATTCCGTCGAGTTCCTATGCGATGGGATCAGCAAAGGAGCTGGCCCTTCGGGCTAAAGTCTAGACCATGTTGGAGAAGGGCCCTCTCCAGGAGGTCCTCGACGGCTTCCCAGGCTTCGTCAGTTGACTCTTGTTAAAAGGTGTCTGGATGCTGGAGACCAATCATTGATCTCTCAGCTCTGAACAAGTTTGTCCTTCAAATTTCGTTCAAGATGGAGACAGTAGACATGGTCATTAAAGCGGTAAGACCTCAGGACTTCATGTGCACACTGATCTCAAGGACAAATATTTCCAGATACCAATCCATCCGTCTTCAAGGAAATATCTCACAATCATACACGAGAACAGGCAATACCAGTTCAAGGTGCTGTGCTTCAGTCTTTCCACAGTACCCCAGGTCTTCACGAGGGTGTTCGCCCTAATATCATCTTGGGCTCACAAAATCGGCATTCTTCTCTTAAGATACTGTGACGATTGGCTGATCCTAGCAGACTCGGCGACGACCCTTCTTCAACACCAAGAGAGACTCCTTGTGATTTGTCAGGATCTGGGGATTGTGATAAACCCTGAAAAATCATTCCTGCCCCCCTCACAAAGACTGGTATACCTGGGTATGATGATAGATACCAACCTTCAAGAAGTTTTTCCATCAGGACAACAGGATACGAAGGCTGAGGCAGATATCAAGCCCCTTCCTCAGACAAGAAGACCTTCCTGCCCAGCAGTGGTTGCATCTTGTAGGTCACCTAGCATCCCTGGTCCATCTAGTTCCCAATGGTCGCCTAAGGATTCGATTCCTTCTGTGGGGGGGGGGTGCGACTAGGCCAATTAGAGTCAGCACTCTGACTCCCCGGATGCACTAGTTCCCATGGGACTAGAATAACTAGCGGCTCATTAGTAGTGGGTGACGAACGAGAACCTCTGCAAAGGGATAGATCTTCTTGTCCCTTCCCCAGAATTGATGCTCTACAAATGCTACACCATACGGCCTCCGGGCTATGGTGCGAGTCCAAAATGTAACAGCATATAAATCTTCTAGAGATGAAAGCAGCCTTTCTAGTCCTCCAACAGTTCCTGGTGGGTCACTCAGTGGTGCTGATGAGCGACAACACCTCAGTAGTAGTTTACGTGAACAAACAAGGCAGTACCTTTTTGCAGCCCCTATGCCATCTAGCAGTAGAGAGGGGACGAAGGCCAGAAGACAATTTGGTGTCCCTATCAGTTTGCTTCATTCCAGGCAAGAGGAATGTGCTCACTGACAATCTGAGCAGAGCGACGCAGATAGTGAGCTCCGAATGGTCTTGTAATCATCTGATAGCCAACAACGTCTTAACTTTGTGGGGTTTCCCAATTTTTGATCTTCACGCTGTCCCAGAACTTCAGGCTTCCGCTCTACTGCTCCCCAGTTCGGACCCTCAGGTTTTCAGGCCAGATGCATTCCAACAACGGTGGGACAACATCAATGTGTACTCCTTTGTCCCGTTCTGTCTGATGCGTTCTGTCTGATGCGATGGGTCCTCAACAAGACCAGAGCATCCAACAACCTGTTCTTGACGCTCATAGCTCCGCTATAGCATCACGCAGAGTAGTTCCCGGACCTTCTGTAGCTCCTGACGGAGCCCCCAAGAGAGCTCCCTCCACAACCAAATCTACTCAAACAAGCCACTCTCGGACATTTACCACAAGGCAGTAGCTTCTCTTTATCTTCACGCCTGGATACTATCCAGCATCTCTCTCAGTGAAGCTAAGGATGTCTGGTTATTTACGAAGATCCTTGTCTTCAGTCTACCAGGCAAGTTGACTGTCTTCCGTGGTTGGTGTCGTAGGAGGGGCATGTTTCCACTCGATGCCACTATTTCAGTAATAGCGGAGTTCCTTGTATACCTTCAGGAGGAAAAGCTCATTTCGGTTTCAGCGGTAAAACACTATCGCTCAGCCTTGATCCTTGCTTTTAGACTTTAGGGAGTCGATATTTCCTCTTCGTTGGAATTGTCTCTTCTCATACAAAGCTACGAGCTTACTTGTCCCAGTCAGAAGTAAGACTTCCTCCTTTGAATGTGGTTTGCGACCTTCAGTACCAGAAGGGTGCTCCTTGCAGATCACTACGCCAGGCAACAGATTGCCACCTCACTTTGAAGACGGGGCTCCTACTCGCGTTGGCTTCGGCCAAAAGAGTTGGTGAACTCCATGGTCTATCCTACGACATCACCCATCAAGGGATGGGGGAAGGTAATACTTAGATTTGTCCCTGAGTTTATTGCTAAGACTCAAAATCCAGGAATAACGGATCCTAGATTCGGGTCCTTTCGGATTGCGAGTCTTAGTTCAGTAACTTATGATCCAGATCAACTGTTCTGTTCCCAGTGAGGAGTTTGAGGTACAGTACTACCTTAAACGCACTGCAGCAGCTTGTCCTTGAGTGTCATCACTCTTTGTCAGTACGAGTACGGTCACGAGGAGAGTCACAAAGAACACCATCTCAGCATGGATTTGTAGGGTCACGGAATTTGTAGTGAATCCATACCCTCCTCCTGCTTGTCAACCAAGAGCTCATGAAATCACGGGCATAAGTATGTCCCTGGCATTTAAATGCAACTACTCTGTGGCGCCGGTACTGTAAGCGGCTGTTTGGAAGAGTCAAATGACCTCCACAGCCCACTACCTGCAAGACGTAACCAAATAGGAACATTGAAACATTTTCCATCATTTCTGTGGTGGCTGCACAACAGGTGGTTTAGTATACAGTGATACCTCGTCTATTGCGGTTAATGGGGACCGGAGGTCCCCCATGATAGATGATAATCCACGAAATAGGATTGGGCCCCTTCCCCGTAATTTTTGGATGTGTGTATGGATACAAGAATGTTTAAAATACTGTATGTATATATATGCTTTATATTCAGTATATGTACAGTATATTATGCTTAAATCTATTGTATTTAAAGTATAAAAAACATTACAGTACAGTGCTGTAATGTATAGTACATTCACTCACAAATATTTTACATAAATCCACAAATAATATACATTAACTCACTCGTATATTGTATTTAAATCTACAGTTTTTAATTACTGCATACAAACCATTCACACACACACACACAACCACGCTCTCTCTCATACTATACGATATTATGGTGTTCTAACACTCACCAATGACAGTAGTATCCTTAGCTGTAATGACGTCGACGAGGCTGCAAATGACGATGATGATGACGATAAAGGCGATGACGATGATAAGGCTGATGACGATGACAGACCTGTACAATTCGATGAATGTGATGATGAATGATGATGATGGTGTTACTGCACAGGTTTAATGAGGCTTTTAAAGCAGTTCTTGAAGTGCCTAATCATCATCAGATATCGGCGCTGGGTCGTCGTCATCTGCTTATGAGAGAGACACAGAGGCTCCCACTGCACTCGTAGAGGGTCGAGGTTCATCCTAAGGCTCTTCCGCTGGAGGCGCTGATGGTGTAGCTGGCTTTTTAAACTTTGTCGAGAGCATAGTGATGGGTAGTTGCTGATGCTGCTTTTTCGTTTGTTGCAAAATACCCTTGTATAATGCCATATTCCAATCAACACGGTTGCAAAACTCGACAGCTTGAACTATGTTCTCATCGACTTCTTGTGCAAAGCGTTGCAATGCCCTTGCCATGTTGCACATTTCTTGCAGGGTCTCCAGAGTAAGACCAGTCTTATTCATTTCTTCATCTTGCTCTTCACTCTCTTCTTCACTTGCTGACTTCGTCATTTCAAGGAGGTCTTCGTCTGTCAGCGAGTCTGAATGGGCCTCGATTAAGCTGTTGACGTCTTCTTCCGTCATGTCAGCGAATCCATCATCTTTAATTATGCGGGCTAGTGTCACTGCCTTCTCCTCTGCTAAGTGATGGATTTCGTCAAGAGTGAAGCCTGCGTAATCATGAACAACAGCAGGCCCTAATTTCTTCCAACTTGAACTGATGGTTTCTGTTTTCATTTCTTGCAATGCTTGCTGCAAGTTAGTCATACATGACGCAATGTTGTACTTGCGCCAGTACTTTTTCAAGGTGAAGCCTTCCTGGTCGTCGTTGTCGTCGTCATCGTCCACTGCCGCGATGAGACCCTCCATCTTGGCATGAGTGTAGAGTGCCTTAAATGCACGAATGACCCCTTGATCCATCGGCTGTATAAGCACTGTGGTGTTAAGGGGCAGAAACTCGACCTGGACACCATCATACTGCAGGTCTGTTGCATGGCCTCCTGTACAGTCCATCAAGAGGAGGACCTTGAAAGGGAGGCCCTTCTCAGCCAGATACAGCTTTACCTCAAGAACAAAGCAGTGAATGAACCAGTCGGCTGTCAGGGCTTTAGTTATCCAGGCCTTTGCGTTATTCATCCAATAGAAGGGGAGCATAGCCTTATTTTTATTTTTCAAGGCTGTGGATTTTTTGCCTTATGAATAAGTCCTGGGTTCATCATAAAGCATGCAGCATTACCATACATGATGAGTGTGACTCGGTCCTTGTGTGCCTTGTAGCCTGGTCAGTACATTTCATCATTTAGGAGGAATGTACGTGATGGGATTCTCTTCCAAAGAACCTTTCTTGTCCATGTTGAAAACTTATTCGGGGAGGTACTGGCTATCCTTGATCATTTTTGGAAATTTAGCCTCCATGTAACGACGGGCAGCATCGGTGTCGGCAGAGGCAGCCTCGCCATATAAAGGCACGCTTTTGAGGCCGTATCGCTTTTTTGAAACTTGTTGAACCAGCCTTTGCTGGCTGTAAAGCCTCATCCTCGAGGCGGTGAATCACTTGTCGTAGTGCTTGTACGCTGTGGTTCGTCAGCATCATCTTCGTCGGCTTCTTCTTCTTTGTCGTCGTCATCCGGCAAGGTTTGATCAAAGAGAGACTTGGCCTTTATCCTGATCATATTAGTATACAGACACATTTTTTTTCCTACAATCTGCAATTCACAAGGCTAATGCAGCTTCCATCTTAACAATTCGTTTATTACATGACGTTACCACACGTTTCGCTTCCTTGTTAAATGTTATTGTCGCAGTTCTGCCGATGTTCACTTCATCGTTCTTTATATAGCGCACAGTAAATTCGTTCATGCTATAATGGTGTACCACCGCTGCATAACTTCTGCCTTCCTTCAACATATCTAAAAGTTTTCCCTTTTCAGTGATTGTCATCATCTTCCTCCTCTTCAGCTCACTAGAGGAATCTTTCATAGGGGCATGGCGCTTAGCAGGCATTTTAATGGCTTTACAAAAGTTAAATGAACCAAAGAACACAAACGCGAGAGACTTGTAAGAGTACAGTACAGCGTGAACGAGAGACTGGCGGAGCGGCGGGATACACCACGGGAAGATGCAGGGGAAGGATGCGATGATGCGCTGCCAATCAGCTCACGGGATACATCCACTCGTGCGCTGATTCGTCGATCTCACGCCGGTAACCAATCACGTGCCTTGTCTGACTTCCAGTGGGTATAAAAGCAAGCTGTTCATCTTGTCTGGCAGCCAGGGAAGCCGTTTCTTTTGCGCAGCAAGATGAAACATGGCGGCTTTCCGCAGTACGGCTGCCAATACGGCGGTATTTTGAATTTTTGTTTATAGTCAAAAAAAACCCCCCGATGACTGAGTCCGCAATAGTCGAACCTCCAAGTGGCGAGGGATCACTGTACCTCGGACTCCTTGATGAACACGTAGCAGATGGTTGAGGGCATTGGTTACCTGGGATTAGTCTGTGGTGAATGTAATAGAATGACTGGCTCTTTCTTTCCTTCATCTTCTCCCTCTCTTGGAGTTCACAGCACTATGGGTCCTCTGCAGGCTGGTCTCATCTATCTGCAGGTAATAACCATTTCCCTTGTGTAAGCTATTGTAGATTTAATATTGTTACGTCCCTGATACTCCCCGTGAGGTGGGTATTGGGATATGTCTATGGTCAATACAAACATTCATATTTTTAGCTTGAAATATATTACCTAGACAGTCACAATGCTCAGGCCGCTACCTCTGCAGTGTGCAAATTTAGTGAGGTTTCAGGGTTTATCTCGGTTACAAGCCAAGCCTGTACAAGAAAACCCCGGGTCAGTAGCTCAACTTCCACCCCCGTAATGGGTGAGCCATCCTATAAATAGCGTAGGGTTTGTACTACTGTTGTAACAAATGACAAATTTGAAAGTAATTTGTATTTTTCCGAATGTATACAAACCTAGAGCTATTTATTCAAATTGTCCCTCCAGTGCCTGTCCCCCTTACAAAGTCCTGTCTGCAATCAAAAGTAGCAAGAATACACTGGTGTGTGAGTGAGGGGTTAGCTGGCAACCTCCACTACCCCTCACTAACCCCCCCCACCCCGCTAACTATCGGTTGGGTAAATGCCACCTCGCTTGTAAGTCTCAATGGCTGGTCTTCCAGCTTTGCTGAAACTCAACTTAAACGACGAAGAAGCAGCCATCATACGGAGAAAAACTTGAAAAAAAAAGCTGATAAGGAGCGCACAACGAAACAACAACAACAGTAGGCTATGCTGCGAACAAAGGAATGGGGCTTCAGAGACGAACGCGGGAACCTTAGGGTGAGAGAATATGTAACTGCTCCTCACTTATCCTTCCCCCTAGTTGATTAGACTGGGCAAAGTCTATTGGGGGTGCAGGTATCTATGGTTATCATTGGATACGTCCCTGATTATACACAATATCTTCGGATAGTCGTTCTGGGGGTTAGAACCATGTGATACCTGACGGTAATTCTCTTGTAATATCACTCGCAGAAATATTATACAATAGGAAGCTGCCGAAGGGAACTTCCATCAGGACGATATGGCTATCTCACCCAAAAATAGATATTTCCTATGTCAAAATCCGTTCTATAAGTAGCTCCAGGTTTGTATATGTTAGGAAAAATACAAATTACTTTCACATTTGTCATGTAATCTCCATTCCAACCAAAGTGACCTCTCTCTTTCTAACTCACTCTAGTAAGGCAATAGTTTGTGTTACTTGCTTGCATAAAATGTTTGTCAGGTAATTTTCTATAAACCATGTACTTATTGAAGGAAAAGTGAAATTTTTTTTTATCTACAAATAGGTTAGTAGTCATTACCGTTACAGAAGTACAAATTTAATTTCCTTGGTCAATAATTTTAAATACCAAAATGTTATGTAATATTAAGGTGGTAAATTTTTTTTTTTATAATGCATTTTGATTTTTTCAATAGACAAAATATATTTATAAATAAATTCTTATTTTAGGCCTTCGAGAGATTTAACGCCATATGCAGACTTCAGTAGCATTGGAGGTAAGTTGAAACCTTTCAATAGAAAGAAGCAGTTGCTTTAAAATAGTAAAATCTTATTAACATTTATCAAAATGATTATTTTTCATAATGGATATAATTTGTCCAACTACAGAGAGTAATTATATACTGTAGTTCAAGAATGTATCTATTGGAAGTTTCCTTCAGGGTAGAATATACATAGTTATTCCTTTTAGTGAGCCGTGTTGCTTATCTGGTAGGCTAGACACCTTAAAGGCTTTGGTCATTCCATAACCATGGTTGGATTGATTAGGTACCGTAATTTGTTAGTTCTTGTATACAGTACTGTATATCCCAAAATATCAGTAAGTTGTGAAGGAAGCTAGTATAATACAGTACTGTACCATGTGATTAAAGTAACAAATTTCTTTGCTTGTTAACTCTAGAGGAAGTTGAGATTAATAGCACTCTGGATTAAAGGCTGAATATACCCCCAAGGGTTTCATATATTCTCAGAAACTGATAAACTTATTTGAAAAAGAACTATAAAAGATATCACGTAATCAAAAGTGATTGAGAGATAATGTGAGGTGAATGTTGTTGTCTTAACTGGGCCAATTTAGACATTATATGAATATTTATTGGCAACTTGTCATGCATATAAAATAAACAGAATTTTGATAATAAAATTTTCTTTCTATACTCACCTGATGACCATATTGGTTCTTCTCCAGAAACTTGATTTAATTAACACTTACCAATAATATTTTTAAATTTAAACATATTCCCTTTCTTCCCTTCAATAAACGCATGAATTGGTAAAGGAATGACTCATCTAGTGATAAGTGGTAACTGACATGTCATTGTGTTTGTTTCCTTAGTTGACATTATCCCTATCTTGTTGGCAACACGAGGCATTGGGAGGAAGGTGGGTATAAAGTATATATGCAGATTGAGTATAGAAATAAAAAATGTTATTAAAATTCTGTTTATTACTATGAACTTCCCCGATGTTCATATTGCTGACTTCTACACTTATTTTAACTTTTTTAAGAAACAAGTTTTATAAACGAGATTTAAATTTCTATTTATCTTAGGTTTTTATGAATAGTACTTACCTGGCAGTTATATATATATATATAGCTGATATCTCTAAATCTGCAGAATTTTTCAAAACGAGGCAACCGCCTTGTGGTGGTTGGGAGGTAGGTGGTAATACCCGTCACAGGGTGGTCCAAGGAATCATTCCCGTGTCCAAGACTTCAGTTCATCTCTGCCGGCTGGATCGAGAACATCGTCGGTCCACCATTGAGAGTTTTTTTAATCTTTTTCCCTTCTTCGCTCTTTTGGACTTCGTTTGGTGAAGTACACTGATTTAGGGATTTGGCAATCGTGTTTTGTTTTTTTATTGTACTTTTTACTTTATCATGAGTGAAAACTTAATTTTTGTTTGTGCACTATATTTTAGGTGCAAAGTTTTTAATCCTGATGACGGAAATACGTTCCGCCAACTCTATGACGTCACAGTCGTATGACTTAATCTTCATTGTATGACTTGCAAATTCTCTTTACTGTATTTGTTTTTTCATGTAAAGAATGGGAGGAATTCCACTTATATAAGTTTTTTACTTTTAATGTAAAATTTTAAAGAAATATTTGTCCATTTAGTATTAGTTCTTTAAACCCTTTGAATTAATTGTGGATTACATTTGTTTTCCCTTTTTCTGTTCATTTTAATCTTTAACGTATAACTTTCCCGGCGTTTGAATGTATCTACTAGGTAGGTATTTATGACATTTATTTTTACCGGTGGTTATATGTAACTACCGGGTGAGTGTGTTCAACATCTATTTTTAATCTCAACTCTTGCCCGGTGGTTTTTTCTTTTTGTGACCGCCGGGTAAGTATGTTTGAAAGTTTATTTTATTATGGAAATGTCAGTTTAATATTTTATAAAAATATTTTGTTACAGTTTATATAGCAAGTACTAGAGACGATTTTGCTCTTTCATTCAAGCCCGTGGCAGAAGAATAAGTTCTCTCACAACGAGCAGGACTAATTATGGTCTTTTGTGTAAGAGTTTAATAGTGCAAGTTTCAGTGCTAAATTAGGCATTGGATTCTTTCAGCACAGTGGACGTCGTTTTCCTAGCCTTAGACCTCTTCCAAGCTCCCCGGCCCATGGGAGAAGGAACGTCGATCGGCGAAAGGAAACGAGAGGCGTTAGCTCACGAGTAAACGCCCTCGCGAGCGTTCCTGTTAACGTTCCCAAGAATGCTCGCCCTTGCCATGGGAAAGCAAAGAGCGTTGGACGTTAAGATTCTTACACTGCTTTCAAAGTTTTGCATTGCATCACTTTTGATTTTAATGGCAATACTATAAGTCATAGATATTCGCTGATAATATCAATGCTTACAAACCATCATTGACTCGGTTTTTGTCCCAGAGCGCCAGTCGGCCTTATGAACCCTCTGGTCGGAACCGAACGCGCCGAGCGGCATAATGAATATCATTTTGCCTTAACGCTCGGCGGTAAGTCTTTCAAGACAGGACGAATGCAGCCTCGTCTTTCAGGGCAAATGCAGCCTCGTCTTTCAGGGCGAATGCAGCCTCGTCTTTCAGGGCGAATGCAGCCTCGTCTTTCAGGGCGAATGCTGCCTCGTCTTTCAGGACTAATACGGCCTCGTCTTTCAGGGCGAATGCAGCCTCGTCTTTCAGGGCGAATGCTGCCTCGTCTTTCAGGACGAATGCAGCCTCGTCTTTCAGGGCGAATGCAGCCTCGTCTTAAAGGGCGAATGCAGCCTCGTCTTTCAGGACGAATGCAGCCTCGTCTTTCAGGACGAATGCAGCCTCGTCTTTCAGGTCGAATGCAGCCTCGTCGTTCAGGTCGAATGCAGCCTCGTCTTTCGGGACTAATGCAGCCTCGTCTTTCGGGACGAGTGCAGCCTCGTCTTTCGGGGCGAGTGCAGCCTCGTCTTTCGGGGCGAGTGCAGCCTCGTCTTTCGGGGCGAGGGCAGCCTCGTCTTTCGGGGCGAGGGCAGCCTCGTCTTTCGGGGCGAGGGCAGCCTCGTCTTTCGGGGCGAGGGCAGCCTCGTCTTTCGGGGCGAGGGCAGCCTCGTCTTTCGGGGCGAGGGCAGCCTCGTCTTTCGGGACGTGGGCAGCCTCGTCTTTCGGGACGTGGGCAGCCTCGTCTTTCGGGACGTGGGCAGCCTCGTCTTTCGGGACGAGGGCAGCCTCGTCTTTCGGGACGAGGGCTGCCTCGTCTTTCGGGACGAGGGCAGCCTCGTCTTTCGGGACGAGGGCAGCCTCGTCTTTCGGGACGAGGGCAGCCTCGTCTTTCGGGACGAGGGCAGCCTCGTCTTTCGGGACGAGGGCAGCCTCGTCTTTCGGGACGAGGGCAGCCTCGTCTTTCGGGACGAGGGCAGCCTCGTCTTTCGGGGCGAGGGCAGCCTCGTCTTTCGGGGCGAGGGCAGCCTCGTCTTTCGGGGCGACGGCAGCCTCGTCTTTCAGGATGATAGGACGATCGCCGCCTTGTTCTTTCAGGGCGATGCCACATCTTATAAGATCTTTGTCAAGGATGACTTTAGTGATCACTTTTCTCCTGTTGAATTATTTGAGGTTAACAGAAGGAGAAGATCCTAAGTTCTGTTGCTCCATGTTCCCCACCCTCTGAGTTTTCACGTGGTCATTAATGGAGCTTTAAGAATATATTAATTTTTATTTCTTAAAACAGAAACCTTTGATGCCAGCTTCCTTATCAGATAGGCCAGGATAGCAAGGGTGGAGGTCTAGCCACGTTAAGGTCGAAGACCTTGTGGCAGCCCCACAGAGTTTTTTACGGGCCCCTTGGTGGTTTGCTGAGTCTCTTAAGGAATACAGGCAATGAGGCTGGATAATTTTGAAATCACAGGTCATAATTCAGGTACTTTCTTCTCCTTTTTTCTTTCCCTCTTCTCCCTTAAGAGTTGGTCAAAGACAGGTTTTGGTGTCTTAATCAGCAAGAAATTTTCTGCATGCTTTTTCTCAAACCGAACTAACAACAGTAGGAGCCAGACTTTGCTACTTCTGGCGAGCCTGGGAGAGGAGAGGAGCAGACCTTTGGTCCGTGTTTTTACTAAGGATGGATGCGAAATCTTTTTCCTAGTGAATCCTCCTTTGTTAGTTACTCCGATAAGACTTTTCTGCCTAACCGACTTTGCAACTTCAATGTCTCTCTTTTGGGAGAGGGAGTCTTTTGTCCGGTCCTGGACGTAAATGCTCTTTACGCCTTCGTTCAGAAGTCAAAGTTCTCCATGGAGACATCAAAATCTTTGGAGAAGAGGGGAGCAGACCTTTGGTCAGTACTTCTTCTGAAGGAGGATTCCTTTTTCCTTTTATAGGGAAACCTCCTTTAGTTTTTAGCTACAACAATTCTCTCTCGCAGTTCTAGAGAGGAGTCTAAGTGGCAGCCTATGCAATCAAACTTTATCTGAGGTTTGTTTACAAGAAAGAACGGGTGTAGAATGGGTCAGTTTTGGGCCGTGTGTTTTGGTCTCAGCTCCGCCCCTCTTATGTTCACGTGACTTTTGCTTAATGTAGCAGAATTCTGCACTCTAGAGAAATCAGAGCGTCCCTGTATCTGGATTTTTAGATAACGTTGAGCCTATCAAATAATTAGGTCTTCCTGTCAACAAGAAGAGTCTCTTCTGACACCAGGACGCTCAGCACCACATCTTTTAGAACGTTCAGCGTATCGCTCTTTTAACCTTTCGGCTCCACGTCTTTCAGGCTCCACGTCTTACAGGACTTTTGGCACCACGTCTTACAGGACTATCGGCGCCACGTCTTACAGGACGATCGGCGCCTCGTCTTTCAGGATGCTCGACGTCGAAGTTCTAGCATGAGGCATGACTTTGAACATGAGAATCTAGGACTTCGTGATGACACTAGTCAAATCGTGTGTCGAGATCAAGGACGCCTTCGTTCTGATCTCTTGGATTTAGAAAGGAGGTTTGTTCTAGGGCAAGAAACATCGGGGCAAACATGCTCAGCAGGAAGAGACTTGTTTTTCCCTCAGAATGGTCTCTCAACCCGCAAGTCTGTCAGTCGCTGGATGTTGTGGGGCAGACCTGTAACAGACCTTTTTGCCTCCAACTGGAAGAAGAGGATCCCCTACTGCTGCTCCCTAGTCCCGGACGAGGAAGCTGTAGCAGTGGACTCCTTCTTGATGGATTGGACGGGGGTGGACATGTTTGCGTTGCCCCCGTTCGAGATCATCAATCTGGTCTTCAGGAAATTCGCTCTCCTCGATTCGGGGCGAATGATCCTAGCGGCTCCATTCTGGCCTGCTAGGGAATGGTTTTCGGAAGTGATGGGCATGTTGATGGACTTCCCAAGAAGACTTCGGCAAGTCCAGATCTTCTCAAACAGCCCCACTTCGAGAGGTATCTTCTAACCCCCCTTGCTCTCAACTGACTTCCTTCAGACTGACTAGAAGCTTGTCAGATCTCGAGGCTTTTCGGCACAAGCGACGGAATCTATCGCCAGAGCAAGGAGGATCTCTTCACAAAGAGTCTACCAATCTAGGTGGGAGACCTTTAGAGCTTGGTGCAGGCGGCACAAGTTTTCCTCATCCACTACCTCTCTGAGCCAGATTGCAGACTTCTTCTTGTACCTCAGACAGGATGCTAAAGCTGGCTGTATCTACCATCAATGGATACAGCAGTATGCTCTCTGCCATCTTTAGGCATAGAGGCCTAGAGTTGTCCCAGAATAAAGATTTGCAGGACCTCATTGGGTCTTTTCAGACGACGTAATAGGTACTCTTAAACCTGGATGTGGTGTTTAAGTTTCTGTGCTCCAAGAAATTTGAACCTATCTCGCTAGCGCCTCTTCGAGTTGTAACGAAGGAAACCCTCTTCCTTATGACTCTAGCGAATGCCAAAAGGTCAGCGAAGTCCAGGCGATTGGGAAGAGGGTGAGCTTCATTTAGGATAGGGCAGTTTGTGCCTTAAGGTTCATCTTTCTCGTAAAGAGCGAGAACCCTTCGTAACCCTGTCCTACGACGTTTGATGTCATTAACCTCACGAACCTAGTGGGTCGAGAGAAGGAAAGACTCCTCTGCCCAGTTAGGTCCCTCAAAGTTTTTTTTGGCTCACACTATGAACGTGAGCTGTGCATCCAACTTGTTATGGTGTTCAGTGAAAGATCCGCCAAAAACCCGTCTAAGAATGCTTTGTCCTTTTTCCTGAGGGAGAAAATTAGGGAAGCCCACCTCTTATGTGAGGAGGAACACTTCGCCCTGTTGAAATTACGGGCTCACGAAGTGAGAGCCATTGCTACCTTTCTGGCATATCATGAATATATGTTAGTTAGGCTATTCATGGATGCAATTTTCTGGAGGAGCAACTCTGTCTTCGCTTCTCATTAACTTAGAGAGGTGAGAGTAGACTTTGGCAAGTGCTATACCTTGGGCCCATACATAGCTGCGGTTTCTGTATTAGGCAAAGGAGTTAATAACCCCACTCAACCTTAGTTTATATGCATGTATGAGGGTTTGTGTTTTTATGATAGTCTGAGGACTTCGTCTTGTGGTGCGGTTCCCTCAGTCTAGATAGATAGTTTATGTCTATGTTGCAGGGTTAGGTGGTTAGTTTTAGTAAGGTTGCAGTTTTTATTATATGGGGCGAAGGTAGTTTCTGAAGTCTAGTCAAGTTGTTGGTCTTATCCCTTTGACAGACTCGATTGAGTTTTTTGCAGCATTGCAGGCTTACTCCTGGATAACACTCCTAAGGGAAAGCCACTTTAGAGGCTGTACCTTTGAAATCAGCTACCTTAGCAGGCAAGGAATCAAGGTGTTTTTATCTCCTACAACTCTTTTGTTGTTTCCCCAACGATGTTTACAGTCTGTTTCCCTCCTCCAAATGTGTGAATCAGCTATATATATATATAACTGCCAGGTAAGTACTATTCATAAAAATGGAGTTTTTACGATAAAACAAAGTTTTATGAATACTTACCCGGCAGTTATATATATATTCAAAGGCCCACCCACCTCCCCTCAGGAGACAGGTCGGGCATAGATGAACTGAAGTCTTGGACACGGGAATGATTCCTTGGACCACCCTGTGACGGGTGTTACCACCTACCTCCCAACCACCACAAGGCGGTTGCCTCGTTTTGAAAAATTCTGCCGATTTAGAGATATCAGCTATATATATATAACTGCCAGGTAAGTATTCATAAAACTTTGTTTTATCATAAAAACTCCATTTTTACCTTATAATTTGTTTGTTTTTTGTATGTATTTAGTATCTGATTTATTTATTTGTTTTATAGCATTAATTTAGATATTTTTTTCCCAAATTTTATTGGGCCAGTTCTGTAAAAGTTGAGCTTGACTCATTAGGCTGGTTAATTTCCTCTTTTTAATAATAGTAATAGTAATTCATTCAGAGTTGAGTACCTCTTGTAGAGCCTCAAATTCTTTTAATTAATTTAAATAATTTTGCTGCTAAACCCTGGCCTTTATGCATTCGTAGTTGCTCTTTAGACATCTAGATTGAGAGGCAGAACACCCAGTAGGTAGTCTTGATCCTTGTATCCTTCCTCTCACAAAAGTATGTTCTGATTCAGACCTCTCATTTTTGGAGATGGCTTTTCATATTGTTAGATTCTCTTAACTTTTTATTGTAATTGGTGATGTTTCAGCTAATGCTGGTTGATTGCATCATGTTCTAGATGACAGTATGTTTTTGTATGCTTGAGATTACAATTAATAAACTAAGCTTTCAAATGCAGGGTTTGCAATCTAATTTACTCATAACTGTTTGTTGGTAATAGTCTTAGAAGTGTTCTTGAGATACTGTCATTTGCAGTTAATTCAAATGTTTTAGAAGGTTTTCTCTTAGTAAAGAAGGTTAGTCTTGTTGGTTAACCCTGGATAGGTACGCTCCTCGGACACCCCTTTAAGGGTATACTCGGTCACGCGCGACCCCGACGCAAAAAAAAAATTCTTGAAAAATCTGTTTTTGCAGTAACCTCCTTTTTTTTTTTTTTTGCCAAAAAAAAAATTCAATGAATGCTTAAAACTACTGTAAAGATAAATACTACTCATCTGCAGAAAAACTATTTATTATAAATATTTTATAAAATTAAGTAGAAAAAAAAGACCTTACATAAAAATTCATAAAAAAAAAAAATTAAACATATATACACAAATCCTTTTAGGAATTGATTCTTGAATGTTTAGGACACATCTTGATGTATTTTGGATGAAGTCAGACCCATGGAGGTGAAGATCTGAAATGAGAAAAAAAGGGTAACTTTTTTTGGCCAAAAAAAATTGTCCAAATTTCATGAATTTTTTTGGGTACCCAAATGAAATAGGAAGTGGCTAATTTTTTTAGGGAATAAACATATGTTATCCTAAAATAGAAATATGTAAAACAATCTTCATTATTTTGTAAATTACATTTATATCAGGGGCCATGTCTAAAGGTCATTTTTTGAGTACTTAGAAATTTCGTAAAAAAATACATATATTTTATATATAATATGATATTTATGCAGGGAAAAATATACCAAAATATCACAAATTCTATAGGGAACAAGAATATATATAGGTAGGGCAACTTACGCTTCGGATATGTCCACAAAATGGCCGCCAACCACACTGACTCAGACTCCCTAATCTGCCACCTGAAATGTAGGAAGGGTATGTCAATTTCAAGGTGTTATTTACTAATTTAATTATTCTTGGATATGCATAAAAATTGTATGGTGGATTGCTGGATGATTGTCGATTATTTTACGACTATAAAATTAGAATTCTGACCGCAAAAAATATTTTTGAAGGGAAATAAAATTGAAAAAAAAAATGTAAAACAATATAATATTTTAGCTAAAAAAATTTGATGATATTCAATCAAAAAAAGAAGTAAACAAAATTTTCCGACAAATAAACATCTAAATGAATCATTACTCTGTGATAGTTCCTTAGTACGTAGTAATTTTGAAAGAAATGGGAAAAAACGAAAAAGTGGCAATCGCAGGAAAATCGAACACATACCTATATATACGCCATATCTGGCTAAAAAAAAAGATAGGCATGGGTAGCCAGATCATCTAGAAACACTTTCCAACACTATAAAAATATAAGTTTTGCGACACTACTTGCCAATTCCTTACGGTAACATGACTAAGCAAAAAAATGCAAAACAAATAAAAAGGGGCACTCGCGGAAAAATGGCCAACATTCTAATATACGGCATTTCAGAAAAAAAAATTTCAGCCACGTGCTAGGCAAACCATCAAGGCACATTTTCCGACAAATAAACATCTAAATGAATCATTACTCTGTGATAGTTCCTTAGTACGTAGTAATTTTGAAAGAAATGGGAAAAAACGAAAAAATGGCAATCACAGGAAAATCGAACACATACCTATATATACGCCATATCTGGCTAAAAAAAAAAAGATAGGCATGGGTAGCCAGATCATCTAGAAACACTTTCCAACACTATAAAAATATAAGTTTTGCGACACTACTTGCCAATTCCTTACGGTAACATAACTAAGCAAAAAAATGCAAAACAAATAAAAAGGGGCACTCGCGGAAAAATGGCCAACATTCTAATATACGGCATCTCAGATAAAAAAAAAGACATGCACGTGTTAGCCCAACCATCAAGGCACACTTTCTAACACATAAACATGAAAAAAAATCAATAATATACGGCAATTCCTTACTACGTAGTAAATTTTTACAAATATTGAAAAAAAAAAGAAATTGGCAACCCCAGGAAAATACCCCACATACCAATATCTACGGCGTATCTGACAAAAACAAAGTCACGCATGGGTAGCCAGATCATCTAGACACACTTTCCAACACTAAAAAAGCAAAAGTTTTGCGACACTATTTGGCAATTTCTTACGGAAAAATGACTTGGCCAAAAAATGAAAAAAACTGAAAAAGGGGCACTCGCGGTAAAATGGTCCTCGTGGTGATGAACGACATTTCAACTAAAAAAAAAATCATACACATGGTAGCCAAACCATCCACCAAGACTTTCCACAACTGATAACCTATACAAGTTGCACCATTCTACGACAATTTCATAATACGTAATAACTTTGATAATTATGCAACTTACCTTAGAAGGGTAAACTCGGTCGCGCTCGACCCCGACGCGTCTCAGAAATCTGGGAAGGAGTACAGCTACAGCGATGCACATCTGGACACTACTAGAGCGTGTAGGCGAGACACCGACTGCAGGTTGATCACCCACAAATTCAGTCACGGGGGTGAGTCAAGATTGCATTTTGATAGCGAGGGGTGTTTAGTTGCCTTTGCGCGCTCAAGTAGACAAGACTCTTGTACCTGGAAGAGTGATAGCTGTGTACAGCATAGTGTACTTACGAACCTTTTTGTAATAAGAGAAGAAAACCCATGTTCCGATGTCTCATTATCCGCCAGCACGGACATATTTATACACACACACACACACACACACACATATATATATATATATATATATATATATATATTCTTACGATGTTGGTGTATTGTAGAGTAAATATCATAGATTATTGATAATGTTATTTGTTTTTTATATATTATTTTCATATATGTAATTTACGTATTATTTTTAAAGAATTAACTTTTTATTTCACGTATGTTCGCTAAAAAGTCTTACGTAGTCTATTTGAAAGTTTTTTAGGATTCATGCGAGATAGGAACAAGGGCTTAGGTAATGTTCTTTTATGTTTTATGACATATTGCATCATGTTAGAGAGAGAAATTCAGAACATGTACTTTGGAATATTCTTTACCATGTTTTTTCGAATGTTCGTGAAATGCCAGCGAGAGGATTTTATCTTTTTATTTCGGGGACAATAGGTAGACGGAGCTAGCTGGGAAGTTGTCTGGTGGGCGCGTAGAAGTGTGAGAGTTACCAAAAACCCCGACTTCGTCTCTTGGCATTTTTATGTATTTGGCAACTTTTCCCTTAGGCACAGTCCTTCACGCTACCAGAATCCTATCCTGGAACCTTAGAGAATTAGTCAAAATTTGATATATAGGTGACCCAAAGCTGAGTTAGAGTCAGAGACAGACAGACATAGAAATCGAGTTAGAACCACAGCCTTCCCCCCTCTCTCTCTCTCCCGACGAAACCCAGTACATTATCGAAAGTGTTCAGTGCGTTCTAGTGTGTCCTCTCCTTAGTGACTCTGTGCCCCAAAGTAAATCGTGTGTCACGCAATACTAAAAGGTGATTTTTTAATTCATTGTTATAGGATGAGTGTTAGCATTGTATAACGTTTTTTGTAAACTGCCCTGTAGGCAGGATATATTTGTACAGTAATCTGGTTAACTAATATTCATCTAGAGTCAAACTTAAACATTGTTTGTTCCAACACGAATACTTACCTCGAACTACTTTCTTTTGGAGTCACTTGGTGATCTCTCTTTCTCGACCAAGGTTTTTGGCGCCGTTATCCCCCCACTCCGTTCTCTATATAGGCCTACCCCCGCCACCAAAGAATGCGCCCCGAGGGCAGGATTAGGGCAGGTCACTGCTTCTCTGGGCCATTCTCCTCATTAAGTTCTTGGTCGTGAGGTGTTCAACACCTCACCCTCAAGTCTCTCTCGATCCTTTGTGCGCATTTAGTGTCCCACGTGTTCCCAGCGTGGGGACTTGTGTTTTTTCGCAGTGTGCTTCCCAAGTGTTCCTGTGCGTTCACTTTTCAACCGTGTCCTTACCCGGTGTTTAATTCATTTCCTTAAGTGCTTGTGTCGTGCGTTGTGTGCGTTATGGAACAGTATTCCTTGATTTCCTTCAAGGAATTAATAGCTGAAAGGACCAATTTTTACAATAAATCATTCTTCCTCCCCTTATCCTCGGTGTTAGCCGTGTAGGGGCAGCTTATGTTCCCCTTCAACCACGTGTCAGGACTACTGGTCCTGGAACGTAGTGCAGTGAGTGCACTTCGGCACCAAAAGGAAGAATACATCCAAGAGGCTCATAGGAAGACGAGCCTCTCCTCGCCAACTTAATTCCCGATGCCTCGTCGAATAGAGATTCTTATACAGCCATCTTCCCCTACCCAGAGTAGGGGACGAGGTAAGTCAGTTGCGGGGAAGTGCCCATTGCTCTTCCCCAAGAGTTTGAGTGGGTGCTGTATAGCACCAAGAAGAAGTAGGCGACGAAGGGTTCGCCTAAGAAGACTAGCACCGGGCATCCCGCCTGACAGAGCTTCCCTACCACCCTCTCCTACCCAGAGTAGGAGACGAGGTTGGTTTATTGTGAAGAAGATAACTCTTAAGAAGTAGTTCGAGGTAAGTACTACTTTCGAGAGTGTGTGGGGAGACGGAGTCTTGGTGCAAGCAGGCCACGTCTCCTCTGATGACCCCATGTGGGGGAAAAATGTCCCTAATTCTTCTCCAGTCTCTTAGCGTATTTTTCAGTCTCTTCTGCAGCCGAGGGCCTCGCCGAGAAGGAGCCTCCCAGGTCTGTATTGCAGCGTTCCCCGGACCGGCAACCCAGGGTTTTTTCTCACCACGAAGGCCAGCCTCCAGACGCAGATATAACCCTCGCAGGGAGAAATGCGAGAAGGCCTCTTCAGGCAGGCGTAAGACCGCGAAGCTTCCGGTTCACCCCGCCAACGGGTGTAACCGAGCTTCTTTACGGGCAGCCTGGCCGAATCAGCACAGCTGGTTCGGCCCTCGGACTTAAAAGGAACGGTTCCCTCCATCGGGTCAGCCCACGGGGATCCGCGTCCCCCAGCCCGCCCGCGGGTGTAACCGGGCTTCTTTACGGGCAGCCTGGCCGAATCAGCACAGCTGGTTCGGCCCTCGGACTTAAAAGGAACGGTTCCCTCCGTCGGGTCAGCCCACGAGGATCCGCGTCCGCGTCCCCCGGAGAGAATACACGAACAGTAGTCCTCGACAGTACGGCGTTGCCGGTTCTGACCCCGAACCTGGTGCGGAGCTCCCCGCCGGGGAAGACCGGTACCACCGCAAGGGAGTGCCTGGTATTCCAGAACCGAAGCGCCCGGGGAGTGCCCGGTGACCCGGCGCCTTGAGATCAAGCGGTAGGAAGGACTCTACAGGTAAGCGTAGGTCCCCGAAGCCTCCGGATAACCCCGCCCAGCGGGGGAAACGCGCTTCTGGTTGGGCGGCCTGGCCGAACCAGCCCGGCTGGTGCGGCCTTCGGGTCAAAAGGAACGGTTCCCGCTGTCGGGTCAGCCCACAGGAACCGCATCCTCGGCACCCAGAGCCTTGGGCCGACGAGAGCCCCCGCTGAACCAGCGTTGCTTGCGCTAACCCAGGCCCCTGGTGCGGACGTCCCCGCAGATGAAATCCAGTACCTCGACAGGACGGCGCCCCTGGCCCCAAAGAGCTAGACGTCCAGTCGGCGTGCCCGGTAACCCAGCTCCCCGGCCCCAAGCCGGGTCCTCGGCTGACGGAGAGGAGCGGAATCTGCAACTACGGATGTAGTTTCCTGGAAGTCAAGCCTTTTTGAGGATCATGCAGACTCCTTCCAACCTAAGACGTCCCTAGCACTTCCTCTAACCCGAGATCTAGTCCTAGAGCAGGAGTATGTCGGCAAGGTAGTGGCCAGCAATGCCGGGGTCCCCCAACCTTTAAGGGGGGGTCAGCAGGACATCCTTAGTCAAGGCATTTCAGACAGTAGAGCCTCTTCGGCCCCAGTTTGGTTCTCGCCAGCAGGAGCCTCCATGATGGAGAAAATGTCGAGGGACTTAGTAAACGTCCACTCTTGGCTGGACTGGTGGACTTACACTTTGGGAGGTGTACAAGCCTCCTTTGACCCCGAGGACCCTGTCCAGCAAGGCCTTCAACCCTTAGGTTATTGGCATATCAATCTCTCGCACTAACAGCTAACTGGGTGTTCTGGAAGCGAGACACTGTTCTGGCGAAGGTGTCTTGGAAGGCACCAGACAGGGAGACGCGAGCCATTCGCAGCTTTCCCTTGTGGGGAGAGTCTCTGTTTCCTCGGAAGGAACTAGAAGCCATAATGGAGAAGGTCTTGAAATAGAAGGAGACTAACGTCCCCAGACCTACGACTCCTAGGAGACCGCCCTATAAGAGGTCTGTCTCGGATAGTGCCGCGACACCCCAAGCCTCTACCAGCACTACGAGGAGAGAAGCCCCCCTCTTCCTCCTGGTTCGCAACGCCTCAGCCCCCCCCCCCCGCAGGGGAGCTCCAGCGCCCTCTAGCTCCTTCAGGTCGGGTTACTCCGCCTCTAGGGGAGACAGATCAGGCCGCCCCTCTAGAAGAAGATAAGAGTGGGAGGCCCCCTATCCCCACCCAACCCTCGGGTTGGAGGATGACTCAGACGTCATTGGCAAGCATGGAGGGCTCAAGGAGCGGAACCTTGGACAGTCCGTACCCCTTCTTTAGTACGGAACTAAAGAAGGGGTACGGACTTCCATTCCTAACGGAACCACCCACGCTTTTTCCGGCCAACCGGATAGAATGGCTAGATCTCAAAGACCCATTAAAGAGGACCGCCCTTCAAGAGGAGGTGTCGTCCATGCTAGAGAAGGGTACCATGGAAGAAGTTCTTCTCCCAGGGCCAGGTTTCTACAGTCGCCTATTCCTGGTGGAAAAAGCGACCGGGGGGTGGAGACCAGTTATAGATCTGTCAGCTCTCAACAGGTTCGTCAAGAAGACGGACTTCAAATGGACACTCAGAATTCAGTCCTGCTGTCCTTGAGGGAGAAAGATTGTAGGATGACCATCGACCTCAAGGACGCATACTTCCAGATTCCGGTCCACACCTCGGGTCGGAAGTTCCTCCGGGTGAAATAGGGTTCCCAGATCCTGCAATTCAGGACCCCTTTTTCTTTGGTCTGTCAACAGCGCCCCAAGTGTTCACGAGAGTCTCCACGGCTGTCGCAGTGGGGGCTCACGAACGAGGCATCCGCCTTATCAGATACCTGGACGCCTGGTGGCTTCTTCCCGCCTCAAGGGTCCTCTTGGAGGGACAAGGGAGAATTCTCCTCCAGTTTTGCAAGGATCTGGGGAACTTAATCAACCCGAAGTAGTCAAATCTATCCCCTTCCACCGGAATGAACTACTGGGGAATAACATTAGACATCTTTCAGGGAGAATTTTTCCCTTCGGAGAATAAGATAAGAAACTCAGGCTCATTAGTCAGCCGTTCCTGTCAGAACATCCCAGGAGGGCGGAAGACGGGCAGAGGCTGATAGGTCACCTGGTCTCACTGGAGAACCTAGTTCCCCAAGGGAGGGTAAGGCTCAGATCCATCCAATGGAATCTCAGGAACCTCTGGTGACAGACGGGTTCGCAGCAGGTGCTAATCCCAGTCATTCCAGACACGAGACCCTCCCTAGAATGGTGGCATTGCCAGTCGAACTCACTCAAGGGGACGACCTTCGGGACTGGCCCTCCCGAGTTACTACTGTTCACAGACGCCTCCAACCAGGGATGGGGAGCCCTTCCCCTCGACGAAACGGCACGAGAAACCTGGTTGGAAGGGGAGAGGCAACTCCACACAATGTCCTGGAGTTGGAAGCAGTCCAGAAGGCGTGCCTACACTTCGCAAGTCTGCTAAAGGGGAACACCGTGGCGTGGATGAGCGACAACGCCACGGTAGTGGCATACATAAAGAAGCAGGGTACTTGTAATCGAAGGAGTTGTGCGATCTCACCATAGAGAGTCTAGATTGAGTGGAAGAAAATCAAGGGATGATGTTAGCAAGGTTCATTCCCGGGAAGAAAACGTTCTGGCTGACGGCCTCAGCAGAATGGGCCACATAGTAGGGACAGAATGGTCCCTTCTCCCAGGAATAGCCAAGCTCATCATTCAACGCTGGGGTTCCCCGGTGGTTGACCGCTTTGCAACAACCTCAACGCCCAACTCCCAGTCTATTGCTCCCCTGTACCATGTGTATATATACATATATGTATATAAATGTATATATATGCATATATATACTGTGTATATATATATATATATATATATATATATATATATTATATGCATAAATATATATACATATATATATTCATAAATATTTATAGATATATATATTATGTATATATATATATATATATATATATATATATATATATATATATATATATATATATATATATATATATATATATATATTTATATACATTATATATATATATGTATGTATGTATGAATAATATATATATATATATGTGTGTATATATATATATATATATATATATATATATATATATATATATATATATACATATATATACATGTAAATATCACCCACGAAATGCATTTAATACCGAATTCTATCTTGGGAAATACATATCCACTTGGAATTCATTTTATGGTAAATGCATTTCGTGGGTGATATTTACATTAATTAAAATCACGTGTGCTTGTGATATATGTTCACATATATATACATGTGTGTATATATACATATATATAAATATGTATATATATAAATATATATGTATATTATGTGTAAATATTATATTTATATATATATATATACATTCATATCCATAAATATATATATATATATATATATATATATATATATATATACATATATATATATATATATATATATATATATATATGTGTGTGTGTGTGTGTGTATATTATATATTCATATATGTATATATATATTATATATATATACATATATATATATATATATGTGTGTGTGTGTGTATATATATATATATATATATATATATATATATATATATATATATATATATATATATATATATATATATATATATATATATATGTAGGTAGGTAGGTAGGAAAATCAACACAATATCGTGCTCAAATAGAAATAAATTTCTATCTCATACTGGTTTTCGATAGATAATGTAATGTATGATTATCTTATTAATTTATTTATCGTTTACTACACAATTTATTTTACTCATTCCTTGTTGTATCGCTGAATAACCTTTAGAGTGCCTAACACTTGGAATAAATATATAATCCGTCCACCCAATACCTTAAGCTATTGGGGAATGAATTTTCAGCTTATAAGATCGAGACTCCAATCGTGTCATTAAAAGCCGTGAAAATAATTCCAAACAAACCTTGTTCATAATTGGTTATTCATCTCTCGTCTGATAATTTCCGAAAATCAATCAACGGCAGTTACAATGGCAAATTCTACAAGGAGTTTTCTCTCCTGTTCAGCCAGAGAAATCGTCGATGCTGTTCACAGATAAATTAAAGGAAAGAAAGTTATTTCCATATGTTAGATTTACTGTACATACCGAGTCCACGTTCCTTATACAGTATAATTGAATACTTATTTGGCTACTCTTTCTTATTACAGTATGTCCTGAAAATATAGAAATGTAAAACATGAAAATCCACAAAACATTGGAATGATGACATAGTTTATGTTAGATATTTCTAAATAGGAAATTTTTATGCACTATATATATATATATATATATATATATATATATATATATATATATATATATATATATATATATATATATATATGTACAGGGGGAGGAGAGAGAGAGGGAGAGTGTGTGGTGAAAAAAGGATGGATAAAGTGCACTGTATACTTAATGTTGTTACTGACTATAGAGCCGCTGCAAAAGTCTTTTCGTAACAACTACCACTGCTCCCTTTACGGCTTCTTAGGAATAACGGGAGATTTCTCTCCCCCAATAAACCATTAATTAGTATAACTTCCAACAATAGGTATACACTCTCAAGTCCTTTCATCTACTGAGCAGTCCCTACTGACATGAACTCAGTTCATAAGTTTCAAGAAGATACAACGAGACAAGTTTGTTTTCTCTCTCCCTCTATCTCTCCCTCTCTCTCGTGAGTACTCACGGGTAGCTTTTCCGACCTTAGAGGACAGCAGTTGTAGTCTCGTTTTCAATAAGTTGCACAAACTTCTTAGTATGAACACCTTGATGTTAAGTAAGTATCAGATCAATTCTTAATTACCAACTATCCATTAAAACAACAATATAAATCAATGGAGGATATCAAAACGCACTTGTTAAATTGTAGTCAAACTTACTGTAATAGCTAAAAGTTAAATTTTACATAAATGAGTGATTATACAAAGACAAACTCAAGGGATTTATAAGTAAATGGTAAGTTAACAAAATTACGATAAAGTCAAAAGAATAAGGGTAAATCACCACTTCTAGTCTTTTACACACACACACACAACCACCACCACGACACCCGATAACAGATCAGCTCAAAGTTTGAGCGCGAGGCCCTGAGCAAAAAGCTGTCTCCCTCGTCATGCATTCAGATTTTATACGAGGAAGGGAGACAAGTTTTACAATTACAAAGTATGTAAGACTGCCTACAAGATTTACATTAACACAAAAAACCTTGACGAAAATTCAAAGATCAACATAAAATCAAAACACAGTATGCAATTTTAAACACATTTTTTAAATGTAATTAGCTGGTTGGTGGTGTGTGACAAATATGATCATGGCTAATGTCACGCCCATACATCTATAGAGGAACGCGAACTAGGTGAATCATAGGGTGAACACTGCCCTCGTTGTCTTCTAACCTTTGACCTCAACTAATGGATTCTCTGGTGAGATGTAAACAAGTTAGTAACACCTTCAACTACTACCACACGCTGTACAACACATTCACTAGAAGTACATACAAGAATATTATTAAAACTGAAACATCTATTAACGTTTTGTAAGCATATTTTACGGTGATTGACCATACGTAAAATGCGACATACTAAAACCATAGTCATGCATGAAACAAACAGTAACGCAAGTGTCATTCTCTCGTAAGATGTGGTTCTTTAACTCTTATTGTAATATGCAACAAAGTACATATTTCTTCAAAATACGAAGGCATGCAAATTTCAGTTTCATGAATAAAGACACATGCAATAACATAATTCCTGTTTGCCAATTACCCGACAAACGACAATTTTCGATAGTAAATCAATCAATAACCTGTATGAACACGCAATACTAATAACCTTACGGTAAGAGAAAGATTATGGTTATACAGATGCACACACAAAAATGTTATGTTAAATCGTTGTGAGAGGAATTTCTCACACCCTCCCCCACAAAAGAAGGGGAAGAATCTTACAACACATTTTATAGAGCCTTAAAAAGCTCCCTTTCGAATCAACTGTTTCCTGTGTTCATAGGACGACGATCACACGTCATCTGTAATGGTGAGGCATCTGGTGTTTTATCCTTCGCGACACTCTCCAGGTAATCTCCTACGTCCACGGATTCGGCCTCACCTTCTTCATCTTGTTTGTTATCTGTTGACGACGTCTCTTATTACATTACATTCAAGTGGTATGACTTGATTCAGTGGCCTCGTAAAATTTCCACTTGCCATTCTTATCTCAACTGTCCTTATGACATTATCAGATCCTGCATGGAGTTGGTCGATGATTCCTAAAGGGTACTTGTATCTCTTACAGTTCTCATTTACTATAAGAACTAAATCTCCTACGTTTAGAGGACTGATGTTTGACAACTCTACGTTCCTGTGTCTTTTCCTAAGAGAAGACAAATAATCATGTAGCCACAATTTCTCAAACTTCCTTATCGTCACACAATTTGGCAAAGTTCTCCCTCAAATCGACGTTCTCATGGTAAGGTAAGTCGATGAGCTTGTTCAAAGGAGGAGCTGTTGTAATGTTTCTGCCATATAAGAGTTCCGCAGGAGTGAGTGCATCTTCGGCGTTATCTTCATTGACATATGTTAGGGGCCTGTTATTGATGATGTTTTCAGCTTCGGCCACGATGGTACTGAGTTCTATGAATGAAACTCTCTTTCTAAACAAGGTCATTTGTAAACAGCTTTTTACTACCCCGATCAGTGTCTCATAAAAACCTCCTTTCCATGGGGCTCTGGGGGGAATGAATTTCCACTCTAAATTACTATCAGTAAGGTAATTTCTTACTTCTGGCTCTTCACTGATTTCCCTTAAAAACTTACTTGCTGCAATGAAGTTTGGTGCGTTGTCACTTATTAAAAGCCTTGGAAGTCTGTGTTTTGCTGCGAATTGCCTAAAGACAAAAATGAATTCTCGTGCATTCATGGACTTGCACACATACAAGGCAACCGCTCTTGAAGTAGTGCATGTAAATAACAAGACATACGCCTTCTCATTTTCAGCTTCACTCTCAGATACATTGTTTCCCGTATAGTCCACGCCAACACAGGAAAACGGTATTTCATGATTAACTCGCTCTGGTGGTAAGGGGGGAAATCCTGGTACACTTAGGGGTTGATTATGCACACTTTCTTACACAGAAGACATGCTTTCAAAATCTTCTTCACTGATTGGCAAATTTTTACTGCCCAAAACTGCTATCGCAGAATGATCACTAATGTGTTTGTGTTGCAGTGTAGGTTAAGTACATGGTAATGTAACACTATAAGTGGCCATAAGGGGTATCGACTAGCGACATACACTGGATGCTTAGCAGATTCTGACAAATGTGCATTTTGAATTCTCCCTTTACACCTAATGACACCACTTTCATTTACATAAAGACCCAACTGTCTGATAAGATTCCTCAACTCAGAGGGAACACTAGAATTTTCTTGTAAACCATTTTTCAATGCATAATAGTGTTGGGAAAGCTTGACGTTGCATAATCCTGATTAACACAAGTAAATTATTACTTTCCTGGAATTTCTCAGGAAATATTCTTCTCCCAAACCAAATTAATCTACCTACAATTCTTAATGCGTGTTTCAATGAAGAGAATTCTGAACAATTAAACGTAATCACATCATCATCTGGAACTCTCAAACTTGGTTCTGTAAGTATTTCCTCTGTAAACTACATCTTCTTGTTCTGGAAATTGATTTTGGTCAATGATCCAAGTGGGACCATGAAACCACAAAACTGACTTACCCAAAAGAGACATTGAAATACCTCGTGTAACTAAATCAGCCGAATTTTCCTCGGTACAAACATAAAATAGTCTGATGTTATGATTGGACTTCAAGTCCTTGATTTCCTTTACTCTGTTAATTACAAACTCTCTTTTAGATTTTTCATAAAACACCCAACTCTAAGCAACCTTGAAATCACTCCAATCAGTGCAATCTGAAATCTTATCCCCAAAAATCTCAAACAAATGAACAGCTAGGCGTGTGCCTATAGTTAAAGCAAGTAATTCTTGACGGGGAATAGTGAGCGGAGGGCTCGGGGCTACTCGAGACTTGCTAATTAGCAAATGACTCGTCTGTTTACTGCTAGCAACATATGCGCAGGCACCATAAGCCACGTGAGAGGCATCAACAAACACATGCAAGCTAAATTTACCTCCATTAAAGCAAGATCTAGGGACTCTGATCTCCTCAGTGGTTTTGAGTTGGCTTAATAATTCATCAAACTCCTTCAAATCAATCCTCAGATCGCCATCCCAAGTAGTTTTCAGTTCCCATAATTTCTTTAAAAATAGTTTCCCCTTAATTGTCACGGGGTTTAACATTCCTAAGGGATCAAAGATGGCTGAAAGGAGAGACACAACCTTTCTCTTAGTCAAAGTACAAGTATTTCCTAAAGTACTGAGATAAGTAACAATCTGAATGGGGATCTTTACTCTTAATGAATCATCACTGGTATCCCACAGGAGACCGAGTAGTTTTACTGCATTTAAATCCACAGTATCAGGTGTATGTCTATCATTAAATGAATTCAAATTACTTGCCCATTCCCCCAAGGGCATATTGGCTCCCAACATAATTTGATTTACTTTATGACTCTCGAGTTCTAAATCGTCACAATTCTCATAAGTTTTCATGAAGTTATCCACATAAAAAGACTTCATTACTGACCTTGCGATGGGATCTGAGTGATTCTGCAAATGATATTGTATAGTTTGATTAAGCAAAAAGGGCGAGCAAGTAGCTCCAAACAACGAAACCTTAAATCTGAAATTCTTAACATTCTTAAAATCTCTATCAGCAAACCACAAAAATCTCGTGAAATCTCTGTGACTTTCATTAATTCCTATTCTAAGGAAAGTCTTACTTATGTCTGTTATTACAAAATATTTATTCTGGCGAAATTCTATCGGCATATCTGTCAGTTTCATTGCCAGATTAGGTCCAGCATGCAAATAATCATTGAGGTACTTGGCTTGTTGTGACTCCTTACTACTAGCATTAAAAACTATCCTAATTGGAGTCGTAGCAGATTCCTTAAAAACTGGATGGTGAGGTAAATAATGGTTAATCCCATCAATTGGATGAAAAGAGTCATCCTCTACTTCTATTTCCTCAATAAATCCTAGCTTGACATACTCATCTAAAACAGACTGGTATTGATCAAACAATTCTGGTTTAGACTGAAGGGTCTTCCTAAGTGAATACAATTGACCCAATGCCTTTCTATAACCAGTAGGGGGTCTAGCATTATTCCTAAATGGCAAATCAACATTATATTTGTTACCAACCTTCACAATAGTTTCACTGAAATGTTCGATTGTTGCTTGATCGCATCTAATGACCATAATCGAGAAATATCCTTATCATCAAGAGGATTTACAGGAGCAGAGATTCTTGAACAAACTATGCTCTGTGTACCTATTACAGATCTTACATTTGCTTCATCGCTGACTACATTACATGCCCACTTTGGTATAGGACCAAAGATAACAGCACAAGCGGTGCTACTAATCAAACCTACATCCTCATATTTATCTTGACAATAGACAAATGCATTATAATAGTCAGCACCAATAATCAAACCTATGTCACCTAGGGTATCTGATTCAACATATCTATCTGCTAGCTTAACACCTCGTACTTGCAATCGCAGATATACGTTGTGTAGTCCAGGTGTGTGTGGAAGTGTTAACATGATTACAAACAACAGCATTCAACTTAATACGATTAGTACCTGCTTGAACCTTCACCAGAACTACATTAAACGAATTAGTTTCAACTCTATCTCCGAATGGAATTAATGTTAATCCCACTCTTTTTATCGGTACTAAGTTAAATTTCTCAACAACTTTCGGATTGATAAATGTTCTTTGGGATCCGCTGTCTAAGAAAGCTCGAACCGAAATCTGATTCTCAACATTAGTCAATTGAAGTGTTGCTGTGGGTAATGCTGTCAGTCGAAGAGATACAACACTTTTAACAGCTACTCGATTACTATTAATATTATTCTGGGAATTACTCTGATTACTCACAGCGGCTGCTTGCTGACTAGTAGGTTGCGATTGAACAGTTACTACAGGGTTATCTGATCTAGTACCAGATTGTTTCCGAGACAAATTTACGTTAACACTAGTAGGATTGGGCATTAATCTGACACATAAGAATGTATGATGTTTACCGTTACAATTGAAACAATTGGACTTACTAGTACACTCAAATGAACGATGACCCTTTCTCAAACAACCTAAACATAATCGTAATTCATAAATACGTGCTCTTCTAGATTCTAAAGTAGCATATTTCGTACAGACCTTGCCGCTATGTTCACATTGACAAAAGCAACAACACAAAGTGTGTTTCCTAGGAGTGGCTTGAACATTAGTTCTGAAAGCACCATTAGGCAAATGGGCCTGACGTTCGTTTTTCGAACCCTTGTTGCAGTAAGGGCTGCCCTTAACAGTGTTTGATTGTGATGATGTACTGTCATTCGTTCTATTAGGACATAAAACTCGACTTAATCTCGCAATGCCCTTCTTCAATTGACGCACACTAAGTATATGAGTATTATACCTTTCTTGTAACGATATCAAGGTTTCATCGGACAAGCATTTGAGGATAATTTCCCCTTCAAGAGAATTGCCAGTAGGTTTACCCATTAGAGTTTCTAACTGTCCAGTGATATTCCATTTCGTAAGGAAATCCTCTAATTGTTTTGCATTATGCTTAGGATGTGGCAAATTAAACAATTGCTGTCTTAAGTTTTTTTCTACTAAATCGTCATTGGAAAAGCGATCTTCTAGTGTTTAGATTGCCACAGCGTAATTATCCACTGTTAATGATATACCTTCAATGGCTTCGCGTGCATTACCTCTAAGATAACTAATCAACATAGTAAACTTGATAATATCGTTCACATCATCCCTATCATGAACAGATGCTTTGAACATACTCCAAAACGGAGTCCATTGTTCTATTTTACCATCATAAGTGGGTATTGTAATTTGAGGAAGATTAGGTGGCGGAATGGTAGGGCCGGGTTTCTTTAACCTATCCCCAAGTTTAGTGATTCCACGTCGCGCGGCATTGAGGAAATCCTCGGTCTGCTCTACTGCGTCAATTAAGGTCTGCCCTTTTATTTCTTTATAATATTCAGTTGATGCTGACTTAAGTGAACTAGACGCTTCATTTAGGGCTTTCTGTTGCGATTCAATATGATGGAGAGGTGACCGTTCCATACCTGGTATTTCCTCTAGTAGATTTTTAATAATAGTTTGATGTTTGAGCAACCTCAAACAGAATTGATTCATTACTCCGATCTTCGGTAGACATGGTGAAAAAATATTCAAGTCAAAATCACTTGCAAAAATCAATAATAATGTCAATAATGACACAGTAAATCTTCAAAACATTAAGGTAGACAGCACAGCTTAAAACAGAAGTAAAACACTTCTATCAACAACTTACTTGTCGAAGTAGATAACACTGCTTTAAACAGAAGTAAAACACTTTCATTAATAACTTAACTCATCAAAACATTGAAGTAGACAACACTGCTTAAACACATGTACACAGAAGTAAAACACTTCTGTCAAAACTTACTGTTCAAAACGTCGAAGTAGTGAACACTGCTTAAACACAAATACACAGAAGTAAAACATTTCTCTCAAAAACTTACTCTTCAATACATTGGAGTAGACAACACTGCTTGAAACATAAATGCACAAAAGTAAAACACTTCTGTCAACAACTATGCTCTACACAAATCATTAAAGAATTCATAAAAAATTCAATTTGCAATGAGACGGAAAAATTACTCATCGTCTCGTTACACCTGAGTAGTTACTTGTGAACCATGAACCACATCTACTTCAAAAATAGAAGGAGAATGACACTCACCTGGTTGCCGATCTATTACCTTGGGATGTCGTTATTCAAAAAATTATGTGCCAGCGTAAAACTCTTCGCATAAGGTCAAAATACTTAACAATTAAACAATCAAGCAATGATGATATAGATCGATCTGATTCCAAGCTACAAAAGGTCCAAAATAATGTGTTCAGTATTCTGAGTACTTAAAACATCGATAACTAATATTCTTACGTTGATCCTTATATCATCCGGTTCGAAGGACCTAAAAAGGGTAAAAAGCTGTGGTATAAAAAATTATGGATTTAGTGGACTGTTTACTTAAAAGTTGTTACTGACTATAAAGTCGCTACAAAAGTCTTTTCGTAACAACTACCACTGCTCCCTTTCGGCTTCTTAGGAATAACGGGAGATTTCTCTCCCCCAATAAACAATTAATTAGTATAACCGATATTCAATAGTACTACAGTCATATAACTCCCAACAATAGGAATACACTCGAAGTCCTTTCATCTACTGAGCAGTCCCTACTGACATGAACTCAGTTCATAAGTTTCAATAAGATACAACGAGACAAGTTTGTTTTCTCTCTCCCTCTATCTCTCCCTCTCTCTCGCGAGTACTCACGGGTAGCTTTTCCGACCTTAGAGGACCGCAGTTGTAGTCTCGTTTTCTATAAGTTGCACAAACTTCTTAGTATGAACACCTTGATGTTAAGTAATTATCAGATCAATTCTTAATTACCAACTATCCATTAAAACAACAATATAAATCAATGGAGGATAGTTAAATTGTAGTCAAACTTACTTTAATAGCTAAAAGTTAAATTTTACATAAATGAGTGATTATACAAAGACGAACTCAAGGGATTTATAAGTAAATGGTACTTTAACAAAATTACGACAAAGTCAAAAGAATAAGGGTAAATCACCACTTCTAGTCTTATACACACACACACAACCACCACCACCACGACACCCGATAATAGATCAGCTCAAAGTTTGAGCGCGAGGCCCTGAGCAAAAAGCTGTCTCCTTCGTCATGCATTCAGATTTTATACGAGGAAGGGAGACAAGATATACAATGTATGTAAGACTGCCTACAAGATTTACATTAACACAAAAAACCTTGACGAAAATTCAAAGATCAACATAAAAACAAAATCAAAACACAGTATGCAATTTTAAACACATTTTTTAAATGTAATTAGCTGGTTGGTGGTGTGTGACAAATATGATCATGGCTAATGTCACGCCCATACATCTATGGAGGAGCGCGAACTAGGTGAATCATAGGAGGAACACTGCCCTCGTTGTCTTCTAACCTTTGACCTCAACTAATGGATTCTCTGGCTAGATGTAAACAAGTTAGTAACACCTTCAACTACTACCACACGCTGTACAACACATTCGCTAGAAGTACATACAAGAATATTATCAAAACTGAAACATCTATTAACGTTTTGTAAGCATATTTTACGGTGATTGACCATACGTAAAATGCGACATACTAAAACCATAGTCATGCATGAAACAAACAGTAACGCAAGTGTCATTCTCTCGTAAGATGTGGTTCTTTAACTCTTATTGTAATATGCAACAAAGAACATATTTCTACAAAATACGAAGGCATGCAAATTTCAGTTTCATGAATAAAGACACATGCAATAACATAATTCCTGTTTGCCAATTACCCGACAAACGACAATTTTCAATAGTAAATCAATCAATAACCTGTATGAACACGCAATGCTAATAGCCTTACGGTAAGAGAAAGATTATGGTTATACAGATGCACACACAAAAATGTTATGTAAAATCGTTGTGAGAGGAATTTCTGAGAGAGAGAGAGAGAGAGAGAGAGAGAGAGAGAGAGAGAGAGAGAGAGAGAGAGAGAGAGAGAGAGAGAGAGAGAGAGAGAGAGAGAGAATCTAAATGAATTCTCTTTCATCGAAAGGGAAGGACCATAAAAATGTGATTGCAAATAATTCCAGTAAATTGAATACTAAAACTGTAAAGATTTAAATAACCAGGAATTAAAGAGTTAAGATTTAAATGTCAAACTACACTTGGACAAAGAAAGGATTAGTCTGGTACGATAAATCAGTTCATACGTAGGTCAGATTAGAAGTTCATATTTTCACCAGATGGTCGTGAAGGTACGATGTCCGGAATTTTTTTTATTTAGATATGATGCATTGAGAAAAGAGCTTCTCTCACCCACCACTTTGGTTTGGTTTGGCTATAGTCATAAATCTCTTTATGAAAGAATCTGCTTACAAAATTTTCACACTGCGAAACGAGATGCGAAGATTTTTACGACTCACCTTGCAAAAAAAGTTTCAGGATAAGGAAAGAGAATTGCCAGACAGGCCGAGAATGAAAGTAACCCATTAAAAATATGAAGAAACGGGTTATACAAGAGAAAAAGTATCTTTCTATAATAGGGGTAACTATGATAGTACAGTACATATGGTACTGTATATTTTGTATATGTAATGTATGTATTGTTTTATTTTCAATTTATTATTGCATTATGTTTTAATAACTACTCAATTTACAGGTATTAATAGTTTGTTTAGGTATAATGAATGGTTCAAGTGAATTTGGCTGTAGAGTATTTAATTGTGGTTATATTGTAACTTTATTATGAAATTAAAAGGGGATTTTGATGTAGCAAAAATTTAGTTTTGGGTGAGATAGCCATGTCGTCCTGATGGAAGTTCCTTCTGGCAACTATCTACATAATATTTCTGCTAGTGATATTACAAGAGAATTACCGTCAGGTATCACGGGGTTCCAACCCCCGGAAACGACTATCCGAAAATATTGTGTATAATCAGGGACGTATCCTAAGATAACCATGGATATCTGCACCCCAAACAGACCTTAACTAGTCTAATCTTTTAAGGGGAAGGATAAGTAAGGAGCTGTTACATAGCCTATCACCTTCCAGTGCTCCTATACGACCCTGCTTCACTATTCCACGTCGCAGCTGAGCTACTGTGAAATAGAAGCCTCCAACGAACAATGGGGTGGGAGAAATAGGAAGTAACGGGTGGGCCATCAGGATGACATGGCTATCTCACCCAAAAATAGATTTTTCCTACGTCAAAATCAATTTTTTGGGCTCGAGCCATGTCGTCCTGATGAAAGTGTACCAGAGAATTATTTATACTCAGTGTGAGGCTTTTGCATGGAAAAACCTCCCATTAATAGGTGCTCCCCACTTATGTGACGAAGCATAATTATAAATTTCTACCTTAAAATTGAAACCAAAATCATCTTGATTTGGTAAATATGATATGTTCTAAGGTGATAAATCTGTGAGCAGCCATCAACCGCCCCTGTGGTGAGGAACACTCCCTTTAACAGTGAGATATAATAAACACTACCAATATCATGAGCATAGTGAGTAATCATTATGGAACAAATACTCATCTTCAAACAAATTCTTAATGTGCAATGATGGTAGAAATTAACCATAGTATACTAAGTTTATTACTACTAAAAGGAATTATATCTAGCAATAAAATGTATTCAACTGTATACAACATTTTATTATCCAAATTATTTGAGCAAAAATTAATACAATTTAAGTGATAAGCATTATGATCAACCAATGTACCCAACTATATGCCCCCGAGAAATTTGTACGCAAGTAATCATGAGGGGAAATAGTTTAATATGTCCTAGAACCCCTTAAGAAGGGGATCTTATGATAAAATTTAAGCCGTACATGACTAAATACAAAATACAGTCTTATACCCAACAACAGAAACTGAACTATTTCAAACTCAGTTCTAGAATAGGTATACCATGCTCATATAGGTACACATGTAAAATTCAGAGAAACTAAATTGAATCTTGAAAAATAAAATTTTTAAAATTGTTTAATGGAGATCATGAAGCAAAAACCGACAGTTCACTTTTAAAGAAAATAAGCTGGAGGAATGCCCAAGGATGCACTTGAGGGCTACGTCGTTGCAGCAGTTTTTATAACACTACCTGCTACCACCACAAAATGACAAATTTCATCCAGGTGCTTCATATAATGCTTGAAGAACACCCTGGTGGACTTCCAACCAGTATAAGCTTGTAAACCTTCAAATGACATATACTGAAAAAAGTTCAAAGATGAAGCCACTTTTCTAGGGTCGTGACCCAATGGCATTCTAGCCGGGTGTGCTCTTATAAAATATGCCAATTTTGCTCTTACCTGTTTCAAAGACAATTCTGATCCAACCGTCTCACCTCTAAATAATTGACCTTTTTTAGAATACTTTGTCCTGCAAGATATGTCTTTAAACACTGCACTGGACACAGTGAGAGATCACTTACGAGGGGAACTATTCTCCATGGTCCCCAACGTTTAGCTGGAAGCTCATTCTTAGCCAAAAAGGTAGGATCAGGGTATAAGTTAACTTCACCATTGTCTGTAAATTCTATGTGACTCTCTTCTCAAGAGAGAGCCACAATTTCACTAACTCGAGCACCAGAAGCCATAGCAATTAGGAAAATTACTTTTTGAGATAAATCCCGTAAAGATGGAAGCTCATTCTTAGCCAAAAAGGTAGGATCAGGGTATAAGTTAACTTCACCATTGTCTGTAAATTCTATGTGACCCTCTTCTCGAGAGAGAGCCACAATTTCACTAACTCGAGCACCAGAAGCCATAGCAATTAGGAAAATTACTTTTTGAGATAAATCTCGTAAAGACGCTGTTTGATTGTCAACCTTCGAAGCTAATTGTAAAACATTATCTAACGACCAGGAGATCGGTTTCGGAGGAGCTGCTGGTCTTAAACTTGCACAAGCTTTCGGAATCTTGTTGAAGAGGTCCAAGTTAAGATCTATGCCAAAGACATATAAAATGGGTCTAGCTAGGGCCGACATGTACGACGAAATTGTGGAGGATGCTAAACCTTTCTCATGTATGTCGATCAGAAATCCTAAACAAAAATCCATAGTGATAGAAGATGGATTTTTCTTTCACATATCGAACCCATTTCTTCCACGAAGTTTCATACTGATTCAAAGTAGCGGAAGTTTTATAATTTCCCTCAAAGGCCAATTTGTCTCGTTTGAATGTTGAACCTCTTTTCTAGGGCTAATGCAAAAAAATCATGAGATGATGGGCTTTCGTTTTCAAAGATGAAGCGAAGACAGTCTTCCTCTGTACTTCTTGGGACAGACTCGGGTTGGGTAGAGGCACCATACTGGGGCTCATCTCTGTCACTAAAGGATACCAGTTGCTCTTCGGCCATAGAGGAGCAACCAGGGCTGCTGTCCCCCTGAATGATCGAAGCTTGTCCAACGCTTTCATGAGAAGATTGAAGGGTGGGAACATATAAATCTTCTCCCACCAATTCCAATCCATAATTAACGCATCCATGCCCACTGCCGGTAGGTCCATATTTGGTGCTACATAATTGGGAAGTTTCTTGTCGAGACTCGTTGCAAACAGATCTACTTGAAGACCCAGGACTAACTCCTGCACGAAAGAGAATGATTTTTCGTCTAGTGACCATTCTGTCTCTACCGGATGTGTTCGAGATAGGGAGTCTGCCATCACATTCCAAACTCCGAGAAGGTGAGAGGCTGACAGATGTCACCTCTTTCTCTGAGCCAATGAAGAAATAGCGATCATTACATGATTTATTTGAGGAGATCTTGACCCTTACCTGTCTAATACTAGCTGGATGTGAATATTGTTCTTCAATTGTAGCCTTTTCAGGGATAAGAAAACTGCCATTGCCTCCAGAATATTGATGTGGAATTGCTTGAATCTCTGAGACCAAACACCTTGCACTTTCTTGAGTGGGGTATGACCCCCCCAACCGTCCAATGAGGTGTCCGTATGAAGAATCACTACAGGAGGAGGAAAGCGCAATGGAAAAGTCTTGGAAAGACTTTTTGCATTGGACCACTGACGAATTTGCCGTTGAAGCAACTCCGGGGTCGTCTTCTGATGATCGCGGAGAGCTGTGGAGGCTCTCTTCTTCCAAACTCTGCTTGGCAACTGGATCATAACACTGAACCAGTGACCCTTGGCCTGGCAGGTCTGGAGGCCAAGGCAGCTTCAACTATAGCATGGATCCATTATGCATCGGGATACCAAGGAGTGGAGAGTTGGGAGCACGCTGGAGGAGCGGGCACATAACCTTGAATGCTATGAGTGCAAGAGGTATTGTCTCTTTAGCAATAACTGGTAACTAAGCAAGCGCGAGAGGTGATGTCATGCTCGTGACTGCTCTATGCGGGGCGCTTCACTTCTACAAAGTACAAGAGGAGGCAGTTTGCAAGAGATGGAGGAGTGAGCATAGACCTCAAGAGTTTCCACAAAAGGCCGAGGGAGTTGAGAGAAGCATGGATGAGGCCTGGAGAGGAGAGAGGGGGTTGGGTAGGAGGATTGTGGCTAGCACCCACGACTGATTAAGAGTCTCCTGCAAGGGCGAACATCTCCAGAGCACGTCCTGCTGACGGTAAACGAGGGCAATTTGGCTGGATCTTAACGGCGTTAAGGTATAATGAGGTGCCCGTAGGTCCAGAGGTGCTCTGAAAAGCTTTAAGGTGCCCAAGGAGGTGTCCTCTTGAACACACCAAACAGCTCACGAATGCAAAAGTGTCTGCTAATATTCTCTGCAGGGCTGGTATGCTCTAGTGGCGCACCTTTTGATCAGCGTGCTCATTCACCACAAGTGGGTATTGATCAGAGTTGTTAATCAAAGGGGAACGACCTACAGAACCTCAGGTGGAAGACGAATTGCGAAGGAAGAAGAGGTTGAGGTTATGGGGCCGGAGAGAAGAGGGTCCCTTCCCTCGTCGCCAGAAGAGGAAGGGCCAAGGCCAACCTCTGCAAGAACAGTTGATGGATCCTGTTGTGCACTGTGCTTTAAGACTTCTAAAAGCCTGTCCTTCAAGAGGAATCTAAGAGTCCCAAAGTCGGCCAAAGCTTACGAAAAGCATCAAGGGAGGACTTCCCCCTGGAGGAGGGCACCACTGCTTTGCCTCCAGGCTTGAGAGTCTTCCTGGGGACAAAGGCACATCCGTCTTATCCAATTGTACTCCAAAGACTGAGTGGAGAGAGGCGGGAGTCGGGGTTCCTGTGGACAAAAAAAAAGTCTGGCCTTCAAGGCAAGGGTTGGGGCAAAAGAATCCCTCTTTAACTTCCTCCTGCGGCAGAACCGCTTCTACCGGGAGGATGGCCACTTACGACACTTGCCACGGGGAGCCTCCATGCAGGAGTGTCCTCTGTACAAAGGTGAAAGCTGGGGAGGATCTGTCTCCAAGTGGGAACGGAATGAACCACAAGGGCATTTGTGCATACCAGAGCAGACCCGCCTGCTGCTTCCTCAGGAACAGCACAGTCACACCTGACAGAAAATATAGAGGGAACGAAGCACGTCTGTTCTCTTTTGTAGCCAAATCAGAAATGGTTGAGCTAGTGAGTGTGGAGGTGGAGAAGTGTCCACTTCCACAATCCCTCGCCTGCTGGGAGGTTGGCTGCCACCTCGCTCAAAGTTTTTTATGGTTAGAATACCAGCTTGTACTGAATCTACTCCTAGTAAAGAACTATGATTTGTATTCGTTTTGCAAGAATCCTTTATTAGGTCAAAATAGGGACTGATTCTGTTGATTGGGTAGTGAAATTTTTTAGTTTCGGTTTTCCCAATATGATTTACCTAACTTTTGTGAATCGAATATTTATTGAAATTCATATGCGTCATATTCCTAGGGTTGCTGAGATATGCCTGAGAGGATTTACATTTTCAAAAGAAAAACTCATGAGGTGACTTTCCCATAGAAATTTGAAATCTATATATTATTGTTATATATGGTTACTTCTATCTTTCCTTCTAGGTTAATATGGTAGTTAGCAAATTATTTCTAAGATTAAAAAAAAAAAAAAATACCTGGAATTTATTGACATTACCAGATCTCTTCCTTCTGTGAATTACCGGTATTAGCAAATGAACTCCAGGTAATCATCAGAATTTTATTTTGAAAAGTATGTTTTTATAAGAGCCCAATGGCTAACTTGAGCAAAAATAGTGCTGTACATCAATTTTGAAGTCTCGATTCGTATCCATTATCAAGGCAGTCTTTTTATTAAACTATTCAGATCTAGAAGAATGTTACATATTCGTTCTCAAATTAAGATGCTCGTATACAAAAACAATTTTTCCCTTTAGGAAATAAGGAAATTTACTTAATGTGATCCATTTATCCAAGAATGGTCTTATACAGGAGACTCATTTTGTAATGGTGATTATTGAACAATCTACAGTATAACCTTTAGCATCAGGAATGAATAGAAATTATAACAATAATTCACAATGAAAAATAGAAATACAGTAACTCATTTTATTAGGCCAGGAAATTAAATGAAAATTGGTTATTGATGGGGTTCGTAACTTCAATCCCTCCTGGTCTCATGAGGTAACTGGTGACAGGCAGCATCTGTGTCATTTCTCATGCGAGCGTGATGGAGCATGTCCGTGCCGTTATAAGTGTAATTATGAATGACTGGATTGATGCCATCCTGTATGAGGAGCCTGGTGCATTGGGAAGAGCTTTTAGCATGGGGCAATGACCACTGTGAATATTATAATCCCCTTTATCAGTGCTCCCATCTGAAGGGCCGCTACTTTACTTTTTTCAATTGGCCTTGCAAGCCAGTGTAGTACCTGTACAGGTGCGTCATTATCTGAACTTGAAATCATAACTGCCCTAATGCTAATATTTTCCACTTTCCTTCTTAAAAAATTTATAACCATTTCCCCTTCTACAAAATACCTAGCATCTCCTTAATAAGGAAATAATAATGAAGGAAAAACAATTTTACCAAGAACCTATGCCCAGTTTTTTTTTTTTTTAGACAGGCATATTTTACAGTACAGTTTAAGTAAATGTATTATTCATAAATATGTAACATATAACAGACATTTAAAACATATCAATTTAAGACTTGCAGATAGTATTTCATTATACCGAAGAACTTCTACGTATCGCATGATAAGTCTCGTTCATGTTTATCCCAATTTTTTTGTATACAAAGTTACTTGTAAACCGAGTTGTTACAGTAGTTTTCTGATTACTTCTTGGGTGCCAGAAGGTGTCAAGCTCCAAGTACCCTGGATAGGTATTGTTATTTCACCACCTTGGATAGGTATCGATGGGTCGACCTGGACCCGAGGTTAAAAAATTATCATAAAAGAATTAATTTTCAAGCCAAATTACCACCTTTTAATATAAAGTAAAATTTCAATGAATATTCTAATCTTCAAAATGTAAATAAAAGCTAAGTCCAAAATAAATATTTATTACAAATAGATTAAAAAAAATAAGTATACAAAAAAATGACTTTACCAAGAAAGGACTACAAAAATATTCACCTAAAGTCTAAATGTGGAAATAAACTAAAACTATCTTAAGCAGTTAATCTATGATAATTGAGCACCATTTGGTGAGATATAGGATGGGGGGGGGGGGACACCACGAGGGAATGTTTCCTAAAATGAGGAATAAGGTTTTTTTTTTTTTTTTTTTTTTTTTTTTTTTTTTTTTTTTTTTCAAAAAAAAAAATCTATCCTCTTTTAAAAATTCTTTTACAGGATATTGTATTATCGTACAACAAAATGTGTAAAAAAAAAGTCTGCACTTGGATATTGTTTAGTATTATATAAAAGGGTACAGTAATCTTTTTTTTTTTATGGCTCATGAAATTTTTGACAAAAAATCCTCATATCCATTGCTGAGTATGGTATCTATGCATGAAAATATCAGACATTTTATAAAAAAGAGGAATATATAAAGCTATGCTAGTTTGCTTGTCAGATATGCTCACAAAATGGCCGCCAACCACACCACCTCGTTAGGCCAAATCTACTACCTGAAATGGAGAAAGATATGTCAATATCAGCGAGTTATTTACTTTTATAATTGTTTGAGGATTTGCATAAAAAAATTATGGTAGCTAGAATGAAGTTTATAGATTATTTTGCAATTTAAAAGATAAAATAATGATCATAATTAACTTATTATAAAGGTACAAACTTACAAAAAAGGAAAAATTATAAACTATTTTATAAAAACAATGGATAATATGCAATTTTATGACCCTCTTAATGAGAGAATGCCTTGATGAAGTCATTGAGCTTCAGCACGGCATTTCATTCCCGTGCTGAATCTTGGTGACGGGCGAGAGGGCTCTCGAACTTCGGGAAATTGCTCCCCCAGTTCGAATCTAAATTTCTCTCTTTCATCTTTTTCTTCTGCTCAATATTACTTCGACCTTCTCCTAATTTTATCAACTTTCTTTCATCTTGCTGTCCTATCTCTATGATTATTATTTTTCTTAAGTTATATATATATATATATATATATATATATATAGATAGATATATATATATATATATATATATATATATATATATATATATATATATATATATATATATGTATATATATGTAGATGCATGCATATATATATATATATATATATATATATATATATATATATATATATTATTTGTTCATTTATTTATTTATCTATTTTTTTCTATTCTATTTAAATGGCGTGGATATTTCCACATTCGTTATTACTGCCTGCTTAGATGGATGGGAGAAGGGATCACGGTTGGGAGGTATTCGCATTCAAAGCTATATATGAGAGTATTGGATGATCTCAGCCATCCCAAAGATGGTTTGGACCTTTTTGGCGGAACTACTCTCAAGGGTTGGGTCATCGGAGTCCAGGGGGATCCAATCCTTGAGGTGGACTCTTGGCTTTTGGCTGGAAGCCCATCATTACAGATATGGGGAGGATGATTCCGTATTTCCTTGGTCTCAGTCCTAACAGGCGGGTTTAGCTTACACCTGTGCCTCTATATCCTTCTGGTAGGGTATGGAATGGACCATCTGGGAAGTATACTCTCATTGTGCTGATAGTGGAAAATACAAATACAAATTTCTTTTCCATTGTATGATACTTTCTTATAATTTTCAAGTAGGTAAACCATCAAAACAACAACAAAAAACATGAAAATCCCACCCTTAAATATGGACCCTTCAAATACTGACTCCCCATCCCCTGGATTTGCTGCCTCCCCCATTGGCAATGTTGACGACTTCTGCTACTGTAATTAAGGAAAATTCTGTTGACGACCTTCGAACTAAAAAGGACCACTCTACTGATGTTAAAAAATCTAGCAATTTTGGTAACACAGGGAACTACGATTCCTTCATGTTTCCCAAATCCCATTAGAGACAAATTATGATGATATATATAGAGCATTTGAGTGCTATGGATTGATAAAGGAAATAAGGATGAGACTCGGAGATGAAGAATGGGACTCTTGGATATCTTTTGAAAGTCATGAAGAAGCGTTTAATGCCATAAGTAATATTAGTAGTATCAAAATTAACGAATTGAACATCATGGGAGCTCTTTGTGATAAGGTCCCAAAGGAATTGGATGTGTACAAACCTGCTGATTGGTTTGAAAAAGATAGAAATGTACCCATGCCTTCACAGAGAAAACCCAAACCACCAATGTGGCTCTTAGCTGAACCTAAAGGGATAATAGGGAATTATTTTAAAATATGTAAGTTTATCCAAAAAAAAGTAGGAACCATAGCACCTGGAGATATAACTCGTTTTGGGAAGAATAGTTATCTCATCCATGCCAAATCTTCGACTCAGTCTGCAATACTATCTAACTTACAGACAGGCAGTGATGAAATTACATTGGAAATGAAACCTCATCTAAATTTTAGTTATGGAAGGGGAGTGGTCTTTAATAAAGACCTGTACGAATTTACAGAGGAGGAGATACTTTCTATGTGTCCATTAAATGTATGGAAAGTGCATAAGGTTCCTGGAACTTCAATGATTATACTTACTTTCCAGGATGCTGATGTACCTTTCCATATTTTTATTGAAAATGAAAGGATTAAAGTTCGGCCTTTCAAACAAAAGCCCCTGCAATGTTTTAATTGTTTTAAATTTGGTCACCCATCCAAAGTTTGCAAAAATGGAAAAATGTGTGGTATTTGCTCCAAAACTTATCATGGAGAATGTACACTTGAGGCCAGGTGTTCAAATTGCAATTTGAATCTTAAATCAACTGATAGGAGATGCGAACTGTATAAGTTGGAGGAAGCTGCCCTAAACAAATCAAGTTTAGAACACATAAGTGTGGGACATGCAAAATGACTGGTGAATAAATCAACCAGCTATGCAAAGGCCTTAAAATCAAAGGTAAATTTACCGCAGGAGACATCAACCCCACCTAGCACTGCCAGTAATCCTAAGAAAAGAAATACAACCTCTGATAGTAAAGTACTGCATGACAAGGTAATCATATTGCCTTTTGAGGCTCTGCCACAGTGTATTAAAAATGGGCCATTGCCCATTTCTGTACAGTCTTCGTTCCCCATTACCAACAATAGTACTAACCTCTCTCAGGCCATGTCCTTGCCTGATTTGATGGAGATGCTACCTGACACTAAGTTACCAGGTGCACCTGTATTGGGGAAGGTGCAAAAACCTGGTAGCTCACCACCTACTAATCGGAAAAGAGAGAGACCTCCATCTCTCTCGCCCCCTTCCATAAGAAATATCAAAATTACGACGTCAAATAAATATGATGATTTGTCTGTTGATGTTTCTGATCTGAAAGTCAATTTAAATAAATCGGAAATTCAAGTGAAGGTTCAACAATCAGATCACAAAGACAAAAAGAAAATCATAAATGCTAAACCCAATCTATCAAGGCCCTCTAATAAAACCACCTAAGAATAGTGTTAGATCAAAAACTGCTAATGGGAAGACTCCATCCAAGGGGTCTACCAAATTATAAACCATAGTTTACTCCTCCATTTTGCAATGGAATTGTCAGGGTTTAAGGGCCAAATATGAAGAACTTAAGCTCCATATTCATGAGCATTCCCCCATAATTATTTGTCTACAGGAGAGCAAACTTAATCATAATACCCCTTGTCCTCATGAATATATTAGTTATAGGACACCATATGATCACCAAGTGGGGAGCCATGGCGGAAGTCTCATATACGTTCGTCGAAATATTCCCCAAGTTTCTCTGTCTATTCGTACACCTCTGCTGGCAGTGGTTGTACATATTGACATAGGGAGAAAATATACAATTTGTTCTCTGTACTTGCCTCCAAATGATAACAATTTGTATGATAACTTAGTGGAGGTGATTCACAACTCCCTCAACCTTTTATTTTACTTGGAGATTTGAATGGTAGACATCCTTTGTGGGGTGATGTTTTAGCAAACACGAGGGGAAATATCATATTATCAATTGTGGAAAATGAAGATGTGGAACTCCTTAATACAGGAGAGGACACACACTTTCATGTCCAGACAGGTACCTTGTCATGTATTGACCTATCAATTGTAAGCTCTAATTGCCTTCTCGACTTCGATTGGAGGACATTAGATGATTGGCATACTAGTGATCATGCACCAATCATTATAAACACCAACAATGGTCCCCCTTTACAGAGATCGCCACGATGGAATCTTGACAAAGCGGACTGGGATAAATTTCGTGAGCTAAGCGAAATCGAGGGGGATGCAGGACAGGTTGAAAATATTGATGATGCCATAGACTTACTGAATGGAACTCTCCATACAGCAGGATTCAATTCAATTCCCAAAACAACAGGGTTATTCAAACGATGACCAGTCCCGTGGTGGTATTCAGAACTAACTGCCCTCCACAGAGCCACAAGAAGATCTCTAACACGATTGCGTAGACGCAGAACTGATGAGAATTTAATTATGTTCAAGAAATGTAGAGCACAGTTCTGTCGTGCCATGAAAGAAGCAAGGCGCCAGTCATGGATGTCTTTTGTTTCCTCCATTAACAGTAGAACACCACCATCTTCTATGTGGAGGAAAGTAAAAAAGATAGCTGGCAAATTCACCCCCAACCCACCACCAGTGTTGAAGGTGAATGGTCAGTATGTAACTGAAGAAAATGATGTTAGCAATGCCCTGGCTAATCATTTTTCAAATGTATCCAGCAAGTGTGAAGGAGCCCCTGGTCACCAGTATAGGAGCATTGAAGAAAAGAAAATTTTAAATTTTGCAACAAGAAGGGAAGAGTCGTATAATTCTCCTTTCACTGAAAGAGAATTTGAATCCGCACTTGCTCATTGCAATGATACAGCCCCTGGACCCAATGGAATTCCATATGCAATGATTAAACATGTACATTTTAATACAAAGCTATTTATTTTAAGCATTATTAATAGAATATGGCATGATCATAGTTACCCAAGTGTTTGGGAACTAGCCATTATTTTAGCCTTTTTAAAACCCGGTAAAGACAAGTTTTTAGCAGCAAACTATCGTCCTATTGCATTGACATCTTGTTTATGTAAAATCATGGAGAAGATGGTCAATGCAAGGCTGATGTGGTACCTTGAAAATGAAAGGTATTTTATCATCGATTCAATGTGGATTCCGGAAAATGCACTCAACGACTGATGTGTTGATACGACTTGAGTCTTCTATTTGTGAAGCCTTTGCTTCCAAACAGCACCATGTTACAGTATTTTTTGACCTTGAAAAGGCATATGATACCACATGGAGATATGGTATACTTAAAACCATTCATGAATTGGGATTGAGAGGAGAGCTGCCACTATTTATTCAGGCGTTTCTTTCACATAGAGTTTTTCAAGTGAGAGTTGGGGAAACTATCAGAGAGTAAGTGCCAGGAAGAAAGAGTTCCTCAGGGTAGTGTGCTGAGTGTAACCCTTTTTGCATTAGCAATTAATGGGATATCCTCAGCCATTCCCTAGGATGTTCTCTCAACATTATTTGTGGATGATTTCCCCATATCATTTGCTGGAGCCAGAATGGCAATGGTTGAGAGAAAACTACAGCTCTCAATTGACAAAATTATCCAGTGGGCCGATATGAATGGATTTAAGTTCTCGACAAGTAAAAGTACTATTGTAAATTTCTGTCGTATCCGGGGAGCACATCCAGACCCGTATATATACATCAAAGGTCAACGGATCCCATGTGTATCGGAAGCCAAATTTTTAGGTTTGATATTTGATTGTAGATTTACATGGGTTTCTCACCTAAAAGCGTTAAAAGCTAAATGTGTTGAAGCTCTGAATGTTTTAAAAGTACTGTCCCATACATCATGGGGGCAGACCACAATACTATTTTAAAATTATACAAGGCCTTGATTTTTTCCAAAATTAGTTATGGATGCAAAATATACTCCTCAGCCACCCCAAGTTGGTTAAAAATATTAGATTCCATACATCATGCTAGTATTAGATTATCCACAGGAGCCTTTAGAACCTCACCTATCACAAGTCTCCTTGTTGATGCTGGGGAGTTGCCTCTGGACCTCTATCGAATGTCCTCTATTATTCGGTATTGGTTTAGATTGCAAAGACTCCCTAATTCTTTAGCCTTTCAGACTGCAAGCCTTGTAAGGAACTCAACATACTATGAGTTGCACCCAAAATCTCCTCAACCTTTTGGGTTTTGGGTGAAACAATTATTAAACAATCTGGATATAATTAGAATTAAGGTGCTTCCATTCAAGGTATCATCAATGCCTCCATGGAAATTATCTGAGGTATCTTTTTGTAAATACTTAATTGGAGTTAAGAAGAATATGACTGATTTAGAATGCAGGTCTCTTTTTATGGAACATGTTGCAGAACATAGGGGATCGACTTTTACATATACTGATGGCTCCAAATCTGATGCTGGCGTTGGATTTGGAGTACATAGTAATGATTTTAATTGAAGAGGTGCACATCCTCTAACAGCTTCCATATTTACTGCCGAGCTGTATGGCATACTAACCGCTATTGAGAAAATAGCTTTGGAAAAGGAGGGCAATTTTATAATTTTTAGTGATGCAAGGAGTGTTCTTCAAGCTTTAGAAGTTTTTAATTCCAATAACCCTATAGTTTTAAAGATTTTAGAATGGCTTTATATTATTGGACGGAGAGGTATAACAGTTCGATTTTGTTGGGTTCCAGCACATGTAGGTGTGTCTGGGAATGAGAAGGCAGATTTACTGGCGAAGAATGCGGCATCTGAGTTGCTACCAAGGAGGTATCCCATTCCCTGTAATGATTTCCTACCTTACATCAAGAAATTGGTTTGTAATAAATGGCAACAGCACTGGGATTGTCAAGATGTCAATAAAATGAGGGAAGTAACAAATATCATATCACCTTGGAGGTATAATATGATGCCCCGAAAATGGGAGACGACTCTTTGTCGTCTCCGTATTGGTCACACACGGTTGACACACGAGTTTCTGCTGAAGGGCCAACACCAACCGTATTGCGAAGATTGTTTGGTACCTTTAACAGTGAGGCATTTGTTGACCGAATGCCCTAATTTTACTAACTTAAGAAATAGATATTTGTTTGAGGCTCGAGGTGAGGATGGCAGGTTTATCCTTGCCAAGATTTTTGGACATGATGTGTCCTACTATGCGAGCGGAATTTTTAGATTTATCTCAGAAGCAGGTCTTCTGAAAACTATTTAACTATTATAATGACTTCTTAACTTTTATGGTTTTAATTGAATTCTCTTTTATTTTTCATATATAATAAATGCTATTGGCGTTAATGACTTTAGATGTCAGGATGCCAGAAAACTTTCAATCAATCAATGCAATTTTATGAATTATTGAATGGTTAAAAATACGAATATTTATTTTAGTTTCTTACCTAGAACAACCATCAAACACATTCTGGACACAACACAGTTTGGTACAGCAGACACACAGGTTTGCGACACTTCAAACAGGCTGTGTTCGTCTTGTGATCGTCCTTGGATGGGCAGCTATGGCATCTAACCCTTTTCGGCAGCTTGATGTGGCCATAGGGAATGTCAAGTCCGGAAAGAGGTTTTAGCTTGAAAGTGACAAGCATCTGTTGACGGAGCAACTTAGAAAAATTCCCCGGGGACGGGTCGTACCACTGTCAAACTTGGGGAGCACACAAATTAAAGACGATTTCCTTGAGGAAAGCTCACCTTGGCATCGGCTTGGAGAATGGCATGGACGTGTACAGAATATAGGAATTTACCATTACTATATTCAGTATCCCATAAAAGAGACACAGGGGCCAGCGTCGTGTCTTACGAATAAAATTGCATGTAGAACACATCTGATTAAATGTATCTACACCCCCATTCGTCGAATTATAGAACATTTGAAAGTCAGTTTTCCTCTTCTCGATCTCAGAAGGATCGTAATGAAGAGAACTCAACAACATGACCTTCTTTGTTTTATTAACTTGCTGATATTGAAGGGTCAAATTGTGTTCATAATTGAACACAGCCACTGAGTCCTTGATAGGAAGCACCTTCTCAAAAATCTGTTTGTCAAAGGGTGTCACACAAGTACATGCCTTCTGTCTCGAGTGCCAAGGCAAGTGGAAGACTTGTGAAGAAATTATCCGTTGTCACCGGTCCGACCCCTTCATTCATTGTGAACATTCTCCAAGAGACGTTCCTCTCGGCACCTTGTCTGCGTCCTTCCCAAGATATGGCATGGCATTACACATGTAGTGCGTGTCCGCATTACATGCCAATACCAGCTTTATGCCATACCAAGAGAAAAAGAAACTAGAATTAGTTACCAATAAAATCAAATAGTATAAAAAATTATATATATATATATATATATATATATATATATATATATATATATATATATATATATATATATTATACTCAGTCTTTGCATCTCTTCATGAGAGAGAGAGAGAGAGAGAGAGAGAAAGAGAGAGAGAGAGAGAGAGAGAGAGAGAGAGAGAGAGAGAGAGAACGAACAAATATGTATCACAAATGAATAATATGAATGAAAGAAAACAAAAATAAAAATTATTGTCAACATCACTCTCTAGCTCAAGGAGAAGAGAGTTGATCTGATCAAAGCCAAGAGTTTGCTGACGTTTAGCCATAATATCGATGAAAACTGAAAAATGCCAAAAAAAAAAAAAAAATAAAATTAGCATTGACAGAAAAATATGCTACATGGCAACTTATGGCAACTCAGCTCGCATCGAGGTCTCGCATACGGGGTAGAAAACATTCACGAACACTTTTACAACAATCCTTTTTATACACGCCTAAACACTACTGCACATTTGATAAATATGTAAAAACTGATATTTCACAACTTGCGTGATTTAGGTATTGATGGGTCGAGCTTAACCCGAGGGTATCTCAGAAATGGTACAAGGAAAATAGCTGCGGTGAAATGCGTCCTGACCTGACTGCTGCGCGCACTGAACTAAGGTCTCGCAAGTTGATATCACGCGTAACCAATATGTACGAAAAATTATGGCAAAAAATTTTTTTTTTTTTAAACCTCGTTGGCTCCTATACGACCCGCCACACGTATCCAGGGTTAAATAAGATCTTGAAAACCAGTTTTTCAACAGTCACTGTAAGGATAGACACTAGCCTGTAAATGATCAGTCTGGAAAAATTCCTTTACTTGGCTTTTGATTATAAATTTGGAAATAAAAATCTCTCATCTAGCTGTAGAAGTACATTTTACATTCAAACTTCAATAACAAAACTGACTGCAATAAAAGATTATCAAAGTTATAAAAAATTCCCATAGGGAATATATTTAATTTTAATGGGTGTTGGTTATACTGTAAATATGTACTGTACTTTCTGTACTTTGTATTGGTATATAATGTTAATTTGGTCATAATGCATAAATGTTTAATGGATGAAACAATGACTTATGATCAGTGCATACTTTCTATATTTTCCATTTTCTGGAGATTACAAAACCTTTACTTTTGGAAAAGAAAACAATTCAAGTATTGCTTATATCATTAATCTTTTCTGTGGTTTCAGAAGAGATGTGCTTTGGTTATAATGATGATAATTATAAAGAAAGCTCACAGAAAAAGAATAATTCAGTGTTTCTATTTATTTTACAAGAAACATGGTAATTCAAAACACACACACATTATTGTTAGGTTGTATAGTATTAATGGCTAATATTTCATTTAGATTCTTTGGGTAGTCGTTTCCGGGGGCTACAACCCTGTGATACCTAACGGTAATTCTCTTGTAATATCAATCGCAAAAATATTATACTGTAGAAGTTGCCAGAAGGAACTTCCATCAGCACGATATGGCTCGAGCCCAAAAATAGATATTTCCTATGTCAAAATTCCTTTTATTTACTCAGCAATTGGACTTACAAAATGTATCTTAAGAATTGTGATTGCTTCCATCCAAATGAATTAATTATCAGTTTCTATTGACAGTACATATTAAATTTTTAATTTTTTATAGATACACTAATTTCTAATTGGATTATCTATTTGAGATGGCTTATTTGAGTAGATAAGATCACAGTGTGTGAAACAGTTTAAGATAGTGTTTTACAGTAGTTTGGTATGTTATGTGGATGGAAGTATTTGGTTCTTATCTGTAATCTGAATTTTTTTTTTCATGGCTTCGTAGCCTTTTGATGAATATTGTAGCTTTCTTTAATGTAATGATTCTTATCTGTATTTTGTTTTTTTTCTCCTCATAACAAAAATGCAGCTAATGATTTTCTTAAAGGTAAGAACATTGATATTTGGTGGAAGCTTTTAGCATAAGTTTTGGGAGATGGACAGGGTGTCTTTAAGGTATCAGGTTTACACTAAGTTATATCTTTCATGGGCTTTAAAGTAAAATTCTTGTAGAAGCTAGTTATTGTATTGTGATATTGGTATACTGTACATTGTTAGGTATGTTTACTTTAACTTTCACATCCTATTAGATTTTTTAACATAGTGTTGGTCATGGAGAATGCTATTTTTTTTTCATTTTCTTATCCAATAGTCACATAGCTATATCTTAAAACCCCATGTTTGATTTGGCAAGGTAAAATTCAAGTTAACCTCCAAAACAAGATGGCGGTAGATGTGGGCATCTGCTCACAAAATGTAAACAATGGTTTGCAATTTGCAATCATCTTACCGGCAGAATGAACGGACAAGTTCGTGATTCTGTTTATTTTATAAATTAGTGAGTTTGTCTGCTGATTATTCAGTTATTTGGTGATACACTATACATACACAATGGATTTTATTTCTTTGTCAATGAATTATTATTGTTATGACTCAAAACATGTCTGGTAAGTTATCAAATTATTCTTTACCCTTGGTGAAACTGTAAGACCAAAGGATGTAGGCAGAAAGTGGGAAAATTGAATGAGCACTCAGTTCTCTGGAAGTTTGTAGGCAGATATTGCAATAAAGACAATAGATGTAAGGAGTATTCAGGTTGGTCTTTGGACCAATTGAGTAGTTTCTGGAGTAAAACGATATGCTAGCCTTAAGTAGGGATAGATGACGACTCCAAAGGGCACAATGTGTAGGCCTATCTAGGGAAGATATAGTTGATTCAGTTATTTCTACTCCTGTAACAGTTGCTCCTCCTATGTTCCTCACGCAACTTCCCTTACTAAAAACTCCCCAAGGATTCGTGTTATTGAGGTTTGTATTATTATTACTGTATTACAATAATAATAATAACAGTAATAATAGATGGTAATAATAGATGGAGTTGAGTGCTATGACTGTATTAGTCCAAGGGATTATATTGTGAATCAAGGCCAATGGTTATTGCATTCAGATGTATGCAAGGAACTTTTGAAACTTTTAGGCATCCCATTAGTGGACTTACCTGCCACAAAGATCCGACATAACAAGCTTCTCAACTTCTGGTCCCCAGTGTCGAACCCTCAGTTATGAGCAGTAGAGTGGAACAATTAAAACTATTTTCTGCCACTTTTCATAATATGACAGGTGTTAAATGAAATAAGGCAAGCCAAGAATTAAAAAGATAATTATAATAGCAGCCAATTGCCTGCTGAGGGAATGATTTTCAGATCCCCTTCGTCTTCATGTGGATCAACCAAGGACACTGCCCAGGAGAAATAACTTATTAAAGGAATCATACATACTAAGGTTTCATTAAGACCTCCCATTGCAAACTCTAACCAGCTTGAGACTATCCAGCATCTCATTATAGTTAAAAGAATACTCTCATTCAGAAGAGAGACAACCAACAAACTACTAAATTCCAATGAACAATTTACAGGGTGTGACCAAATGGCAAAAATTCCTTTACATGAACAACCTTACCCTGTAGTGTAGTTCCTTTTGTTCTTGAGAAGAGAAAAAAAAACTTTCGGTGATGACTATTAAAGGTTTCAGGCCAATGTTAGTCTCAGTTCTCAGACATCTTAATATTGACATATATCATAATGAAGATTTTTCTAGGCTCATAAGGATATTTGAACTAGAAGCTTTAAAAGAACCGGTGGACTCCTTGTTGGAACTTGAATGTCTTAGAAAATTTAATGCAGTTAGTTAAGGATCCTATTTGTCATTGTCCTTGACAGAACTTAACCAGGAAAACACACTTTCTTTTAACTTTAATCTTGGTTAAACTCTTGTGGGCTTCTACAATAATGATGCAGTACTTATGTTATCATTCAGTCTGGTAAAGTAGGAGGATCATTAGAATATGCACCTATATGTTATGTAAGGTCCTTAAAAGTACATACTGTACAGTAGTCCCTTCGTTTGTGAGTTTAATTCGTTTTAGAAGCGTGGTCTCATTAAAATGTTTGTAAACAAACAATTTTTCCCTAAGTTAGGGGAAATCACTTGATGCATTCCACATCTCATATAAATATAAATATACACTCATATTTAAAGGTTTCTAATGGAAAGTATTGAACTACACTAGAATAACACCTGACATCTCAAATTAATACAAAATAATTCGCAATAAAAAACAAATATTGATAAATTATCTCTCACTTTACCTTTGGGGAGGAGGAGGATAATCTCCTTCTATGAGAACTTTGAATGACTTTCACTATCACTAGCTTAATCAATTAATTTACACTTTCCACTTTCCAGACACTTGGGCATCATTTTTGACAAACTTAGATCAAACAATCACAGGGAACCTATCTAGAGACAACTGCTTTTGCCTTTTTAAAATGGTATGAAAGTGTATCATTGTAATGTCCATAAGAAAATTTGCTGCTTGGCCTGCTGAGGCCTTATTTGGGTGATGTATTTCTACAAAATTTTGTAGGGTTTTCCACATTTTCAACATCGTAATTTTACTCAAAGCAAGAGGTTTGTCAGTCTGTCCCTCCTCATTGTCAGATAAAATCCCCACAACCTTTTGTTGCTTTTCTTTATGCAACTCTATCAGCTACACTGTTCAAGAAGATTGTTGATGTCATTCTTGTCCAACACCACCCCATTGTCACAGTTTCCACCATACAAAATTGAGGGTTTTGTTGGTGATCCCTTCCTAGGCTTGGTCAATCATTATGAGGCAGCTGACAATGTGGAAATGTTATTTCCAAAACTCTTGGAGGGTGAGGTTGATCCCTTCAGTGATTTTGAAGCATTGCTGGAACATTGCTTTTGTGTACATGTTCTTAGAGTTTAAGATAACCTGCTGATCCAGGGGCTTTGGGTTATTGGAGGGAATTTGGGTGGCAGGGACTTGGTCCTAATGAGTTTGAACTCCTCCTTTAGGTCATCCTTAGTGACTGGGGGATGGGCAAGAGCAATATGCAAAAGTAACAAGGCTTAAATTGAGAAGCTCTCCTTCATATGATACTTTTTTTCTTATCTCAGGACCAAAATCCTCACTGACCCATTTCAAAAACAAAATGTGAATCACCCAAGCCTTGCGGTTTAACCGTCACCTAATGTTCAGTTGTTTTTTCTGCACCTTGTGCTTCTTGAAGGCTCGCTAATTATCTGAGTGATACATCTGTTGAGGTTTGATTTTGCAATCTCTGCTTATATTAGCATATAACATACTATAGCATACTTTTGAGAAACACATTGGGTCTGTGTCTTCTTCAGTTGCACAAAAGGTTGGCTTGTTGAGAGGGTCTTTCGGGGTTTTCGGTGATCAGTCGATTCTGAAGGAGAGTTTTAACTCTTATTCTGACTTGTTTTGAGTATTGTTCTCCTGTCTGGTCTTCAGCTGCTGGTTCTCATCTTAATTTGTTGGAGAGAAACTTGCGGTCTGTTAAATTTCTTATTCGTGATCTAGATATTAATCTTTGGTACCGTCGTTCAATTAGTTCATTATACATGTTGCGTGGGATTTTTCATAGTTCTGACCATCCTTTGCATTTGGATCTTCCTGGACAGTTCCATCCTGTTCGTAATACTTGGCAGCCAGTTGATTCTAGTAGCCAGGCTTTCTCCATCGTGAGACTCAATACTGCGCAGTGTTCTAGAAGTTTTGTTCCGGCTGTGGGCAAGTTGTGGAATGATCTTCCTAGTTGAGTGGTTGAATGGGTGGAGCTTCGAAACTTTGAGGTTGCAGCAAATGTTTTTGTGTTGAATAGGCTGACATAAGTCCTTTTATAGTTTATATATGACATATCTGTTTTGACGACGTTACTGTTTTTAGAATGATTTATTGTTAATTTGTTCTCATCATTTAATTATTTCCTTATTTCCTTTCCTCACTGGGCTATTTTTCCCTTTTGGAGCCCTTGGTCTTATAGCATCTTGCTTTTTCCAACTAGGGTTGTAGCTTGGCTAATAATAATAATAACCACAGGATTAGACAATTTGTCATGAGCTTGTGACTGGGAATTGCTTTTTCTTTTGTTATAATGAAGGTTCTCATAGGCATCATCCAAAAATGACCTTTCTCGTCACAATTTAACATTTGTTGTGTCATAAATGACTTGGGTCCATGAACCTTGTAAATTCTACAACGAATATTTCTGCTTCATTGACAACAGAGCATGTAGCCTCACCGTGTCGCAAAATGGTATGGATGCCAGTTTTTCTCTAGAAATTTTGAATTGTCTCTTTTTCTGCTGACATATCTGGCTACAGTATTTTTCAAAATGTCATCAAACAATACATCTGCTTTTTACCAAATAGTGTTTTCAGTAACAATATCTCCTACTAATGGCTTTTCATTGTTATCAAGAACATGTGGGCCATTGGTTCATCAGTCAGGAACCCTTGCAAAACATCAATCATATGTTGTACATATAGGGTGTGCTTCAGTGAAGGGGTTCTAATTGACACCACCTTGTGAAGCTTTGCTTTATTGTGTATTACATTTGAACTGAAATGAATGATAAAACAAATCAATATCTTAATATAAGCATCAAAAGTTAATATGATTGCTGAAAGTTAACAAATGACAACAATATAAAACAATCACAGTGATCACTTAGATATAAAAAATAAGTAGTTCTGTAAAGAAAAATAAACATGGCGTCCTTACCCGGTACCTCCAGAACACACTAATTCAATAAACAATTTCTTCAGAATACCCTCGTACAATGGCAATCAAAAACACTAATCACTTCTAGTGATTAACGATGCCAGGATGCCAGAAAACCTGAATCAATCTTGGGATTAATGACTTGGGTAAATGTATAAAACACTAACGTAAATAACAATCTAGGCTTCCAAAATGTTGAATCCTTCCTGAGACTTCACGAGAGAAGTTAACTTGCCGAGTGCACAAGGGGAACTGAGCGGGAACGGCGAAGTCAGGATGGCAACGTTTATTACCGCACCCCACAGCACAAAAATATCAAAGAATACAAAAAAATATCTATCAATTAATATATTAGTACATAAATCAAAAATATCAAAGAATACAAAACAAAGAAAATATCTATTAATAATTATTTCATAAATCAGAAATGTCAAAGAACTCAAAACAGATACAAAATATCTATCAATTATTATTATACATAATTATGGTACACATAGTATTCATTTTAAAGTTGCAGGCAAATAAAATCTTTACATCTGTTATTTGAGCACTTTTACAGTATGGAATGTTATATTTCCCACGCCCCCACTAATCGACTAGTTTGATTACTCATCGTTGGCAAATATAAAGAACTAATTACTAATTTAAAAATAAAACTTTCAACTTTCCTTGATTCAAAATGTACAAACTCCTGTTCAATGGAGTCTAATGACTTGATAAATCAGATATCGCTTGAGTCATTGATCACACTTTCATTGCACTCACTCTCCAGAAGAAAGCATACCTTGGAGATGGGTTGTAAGTATTCTCCAGATTTGGTTTTGATCCTAGCATTTCTCACTAGCCCACTCTCATCCTTCACTACCTCAAGCACTTTGCCCAGAGGCCAAGAATCTCGAGGAGCGTCTTCGTCCACAACCAGAACGATGATGTTGATGGCGAGATTGCGTCATATTGAGTTCCAGCACTGTCGCTCCTGGAACAAGGGAAGGTATTCACTTCGCCAAGGAATCCAAAACTGGTCCGCAAGATGCTGCAGTTGGCGTCATTTTTGCTTAACTTACAGGTCTTGCTGTTGGAATACGCCTGGAGATGTAACTGGTCCTTTTAATGTTAAGATGTGAGCTGGAGTATCCCCACTGATCTAGTGAGAGACCTGCTGATTAAGATCAATTCAACCTCGCACAGCAGTTTAAGGAGGCTGTCTTCATTGAGTGCTTGATGTTGAAGGAGTGCGCCAAGAACGCGATGGACTGATCTTATCTGGCATTCCCATATGCCCCCAGAAGTGGGACACATACAGAATGTTAAAGATCCATGTGATGCCTGTAGATAACTTATCCACAATATGCTTACTAACCATCTTCTTGAACTCCATCCATAGCTTGCATTCTGCCTGTATAAAGTTACTACCATTCTCAGAACGAAGAATTTTGACCACCTCTTCGAGATAAAAATCTATGTAAGGCATTCACAAATGCGTCCGTGTCCATTGCATCCATTACTTCCTAGTGCACAGCACGAGACTTGAGGCACATGAATATAACATCACAGCGCTTGTGCTCAACGCGTCTTTTCTTCATCACGAAGGGCCCAAAGCAGTCGACACCTGTATATATGAATGGAGGTTTACCATGGGTGACCCGATCAGTTGAAAGTTCGGACATTTACTGATTCATTAGTCGAGCCGAGAAGCATTTGCAGATAACTCACTTTGAAGTAATGCTCTTTACTAGCGAGCCTGCTCTAATGTTCTTGTATTTTTGTCGCAGTTTTGACAGAACACAGCTTTGACCAGAATGTCCAGAATCTTTATGAATCTTTCTCACTAAAAGCTTGGAAGCGGTTGATGTCTTAGGTAGTATGATTTGATACTCAGCATCAGATTCCATCGGGCTCTTATTTAATCTGCCCCCTACTCTTAGTAGCCTATCTTTGGTCAAAAAGCGGTTCAGTCTTGCAATTTCACTGGCAAGACGCAAATTTCTGGTATTGATAGTTGACGGTGTGTGTCTGATTTTCTTCAGTTCTGATGCGAAGCTTTCAGCTTGAGCAGCCTTGTAGATTGTAGTCTTGTTGTTTTCAAGCTCTACAACACTCAGGTTAGAGCCAAATTCTAGAGGAGAGCCCTTTTGATTTGCTTGTTTATTGTATGGGAACCTTTGAATCCAAGGTACTTTGCGAACAAGCACATCCAGAGACGAAAACCTTTCCGACATGGACTTTTCTGCTGCTTCAGTAATAGTAACTAGGCAAGAAGTTTCTGCTCTTACTTCGAGGTCACCGGCCAACTGTGCGTTCTTCAAGTCTTCCGGCATCAGATGACGTTCCTCTAGACGCAGAAATGCTGGGCCACTTAGCCAGATAGGACTATCTAGTTGTTCTTGGATTGTAGTTCCTTTGGAAGCTAGATCAGCCGGGTTTTATTTGGTATCCATGTATCGCCAACACTTTACATCTGAAAGTTCACAGATAGTGGATACTCGATTTGCGACAAATGTTTGATAATGTGCCCGATCGTTCAAAATATACTTCAGGTCCGAGGTAGAATCTGTCCAATAGATAGAAGGAAGAAGTAGGATGTTGATTTCATTTCTGAACATCTGATCAATCCTGACGGCAACAGTGGCTGCTGTTAATTCGAGTCTTGGTACCATCCTCTATTTTAAAGGCGAGACACGAGCTTTGCAGAAGACTATAGTACTGTGTACTTTGTTTGTTTAGCTAGTGAGTCTCAGATAGGATACTGTGCCATATCCGTCCATGCTGGCATCTGAGAAGTGGTGAAGCTGGTATGTTTTTACTGCGCCAAAACTTACTGGAGAGAAGGCTCTCGGAACACGAAGTTTAACCAATTCTGGTAACTCCTTTAACCACTGCATCCAGTATAAACTTTCTAATTCTTCCATGGGTTGATCCCAGTCAAGACCTCTCTTGCACAACCACTGGATAAGCTGTTTTGCTTGGAGGATAAATTGTGCTGCGTATCCTATCGGGTTGTAAGTTCCAGCCACTATAGACAAAACTCCTTTTCTAGTCACAGGAACTTCCAGATTCAACTTTGAACGATATCCAAGTGTGTTGGTTTCTAGTGACCAACCAACGCCTAGTGCTCATTCTGAAGGCAGATGGCACTCCATGTTCAAGCGTTAAGAGCGGGGCACTGTCCTCTTTAAGTCTATTCTCCAAGACAGCAGAATTGGCAGATATCCTCTTGGTCAGTCGAAAGCCTCCAAGAGCGGCGAGATGAATGAGATTAATCGCCATCTCCATACCTATGTCTGCGGTCCCCACAGACTTACTTGAGCAAGTCATCTATGTAGCTATGCCTTTTTAGACAATTTCTTGTTTCCTCGCTGAATTTATCTTGATGGTCATCCACAGTTCTATGGAGTACAAAAATTACTAAGCTTGGAGAAGAAATCGCTCCTAATGGATGTGTAATCATACGGCATTATTGGATCCCCTGTGAAGTTACCATTAGGCCACCAGAGAAATCTTAATACATCCCTGTCGGAGTCAGGAACATGAAACTGACAAAACATTTCTTGTATGTCAGTCATGATAGGCACATGGCTGTCCTGGAACCTCTGCAAGACTCCAACAAGGCTACTTGTGAAATCAGAACTTTGTAGTAAGACATCATTCAGAGCGGTGCCCAAGAAGTGGGCTGAACAGTCGAAAACTACCCTAATCTTGTCTGGCTTCATAGGGTGGTAAATGCCATGATGCAATAAATATCATACCCTTGCATCATTTCTCCTAAGTTTATCATATCCTTTGCTAAACATGGCTTCTACAAATGTTGTTTAGTCTGGCCTAAATTTTTTGTTCCTGTGAAGTTTGTTCTTTAGCGAATTAAGTCTACTTTCTGCTTACACCTAGTTGTTCTGTAGGGGGGCATCGTCACGAAATGGTAAGCCTATGGAGTAATGTCCATTTAGGTAGGTAATGGTATCATTCGCCTCTTCAAAAAGAGCTTATTTTCATATGAATACTCCAGCTTGCTATCCATTTCACACTCGGTAAAGTCATGATCAAAGTGTTCCCTCAGGCCTTCGTTGATAGGCTTACTCATTGCCATTGTCAAGTGAATTGCGGTATCAGAAGGCAAGTGGTCTTCTCCAAGGGCTTCTAGAGGTCCATAGACTATTATTATTATTATTATTATTACTATCCAAGCTACAACCCTAGTTGGAAAAGCAAGATGCTATAAGCCCAGGGGCTCCAACAGGGAAAAATAGCTCAGAGAGGAAAGGAAATAAGGAAATAAATAAATGAAGAGAACAAATTAACAATAAATCATTCTAAAATAAGAAACAACGTCAAAACAGACATGTCATATAATAAACTATCAACAACATCAAAAACAAATATGTCATAAATAAACTATAAAAAGACTATGTCTGCCTGGTCAACAAAAAAGCATTTGCTCCAACTTTGAACTTTTGAAGTACCCAACTGTCAAACCGAGTCATTACCGCATTTGGTCCGTCGCTCTCACTTGATACAATCTGTGTGAACTCATGGGCAGCAGGATTGTCTCCACCAATCAGAAGTTCTACTCGTCGTTCTATTGTGGGTGCATCTTTGAGGCTAACGTGATGAAGGTAGGGCCATCTCTTGAGGTCAGTAGATATAGCCATATCGTTAGACGTAGCTGGTATGTTATCCACTACCACTGCTACTTTTAGATTGAGAAGTCCTTCGCCCTTTAAACCTTGAACTTGTAAGCCAAACACTTTCAGGATTATCTTTAAGGCTACCAGCAACTGTTTTCATGTTGTGTTTCTTTACTAAGCGCAAGGTCACAATTCGTAGGTCTTGAGCTAAGCGCTTGGTTGAACAATAATCGAGACAATCATAGGAGGCTGTACACCTTTGATTTCCCTTGCATGCGATGATAAGTCGCAACAAAGAAAGGGAAACCTTAACATCATGATGCTGTGCGAAGCAAGACACAGTCGAATTTCCATTTTCTCCGGGCTTGGTTTCTATACTGTACCAGTATCATTGGTGGCTTTTTCCTTTGTGGATGGAGGCCTCATTAGGTCTTTTTCCTTAGCAGTTAGGGCCGCTTTATCCCCTGATTGTGCTGAGCTCTTATTCTTCGCCGCAACCTCTTTGTTACCTCGATGCATCAGGGTACAATGATTTGTAGCCTTACAGATTGCACAAATTATCTTGCTCTTGCTAATGGATGCCACGTGATCTTGACAAAACATCTGTAGCATCTACCCTTACTAAGAAGGAAGTCTTGGTTCGATTTATGGTCTTTTTTAGTTAAAATGAAACATTTCTCAAAGCTGTAGCCTTTCCTGTCACAAAATTCACACACTGCAAACGTCCGTCCCACCAGACCTGTCGCTTTTCATGAAGGTTTTGCTAGATTGCTGTATCTTCTTACCTGGAGCAGCAACCGGCTGCTTACTCATGTCGTCAGATAGCCTTTGCTGCTCTTGTATCCTTTCAGCGTATAAGGACTTGACTATGAATTTGACTAGTCGTGATAGGTAGCTGGAGTCTTCTGAATTACTCTCGCTTTAGCTTCATTTCTTCACCATCTTCCGCGGACATCAATTGGCAGTTTCTCAACACAGGTCATAATAATCAATGAATGGCACATTACAGTGACTGGATCCATATTTATACTCCCAGCAGCAATGGCCTACTCACATTCTGATAGCAAAACTCCGTAATCTTATAATTTTTCAGCAGTTTTAACAGGGTTATGAGCCCGAATCTTATCAAGATAACATCAAGTGAGGTCATGACCATCCCCATACCAGTTTTCTAACTCTGGCCTAGCCTTAACATATCTTACAGCTGGCTCTATATATTTACAAAATTGAATGCATTTCAATGCTTTCCGGTAAGATGCTGCTCTACGAAGTTAAGCCTATGCCCTGGATGATCAGTATTAATACTAACAATATAGTCAAATTTATCAATAAATATCCTTTACTGAGTTACATCACCACTGAAGGTGGGAGTTCTGGTAAATGGCAACCATTTGACTTTGTTGTTCAATATTTACCTGGGTGAGCCTGATTGGTTTGTAGCTGCCATATCCAGAGGTATTGTGGGTGCAGATGGGTGCCGTATTCTAATGTTAATGAAGGGAGGGGTCAATGGATTGAGGTCAGACATTGGTGTTGTAGTTGGAGTCCCATTTTTCAAAAAGTCTTGGGAAGTGGAAAAGACGAAATCTCAATATCCTTTGTAGTTTTTGTCATGGGAATCTCTACCGGCGTTAAAATTCTATGGCGTATTTTTGGTCTGATAGACAAGCTGTGTGAAATAGAGAGAATGCTTCCTGTTCTACTGCCTGCACTACTTCCGGATTCTAAAACTACATCTCTCCTGACAATTTCTCAGCTTCAATTTTCCTAATTTTGTTTCTAAGCACTTCAGCTTCTAATTTACTTCTGTTCAATTCCTTTTTCGGAGCTTTTGTAGTTTATGGGGACAGGCCTTTGACCGGCCGAAAATCGAGTAAAAAAGTCCGAAATCGGCTCTTTTTTTACGGGAATGATCACGGAATGAAATGATATTAATTTCACTAGTTTTGTAATTGATTGTCCCAACAATCTACATACTAGGACCACTCTGGTCATGGATGTCGGAAACGTGTGAAAAAAAAAGTTCAAAATCTGCTCTTTTTTGCGGGAATGATCACAGAATGAAATATTAAATTCACTAGTTTTTTGTAAATGCTTGTCCCAACAATCTACATATTAGGACCACTCTGGTCATGGATGACGGAAACGTGCGAGAAAAATGGACAACTAACCCAAAATTCCCCTCCTAATCTGACCTACAAGCCATGTCCTTACCTTCCTTGTGAACTAACCGGGAAGGCTAATGCCCCCCTGCGACCCCCCAAACACTATCGCTAACATACAAACCCCACAAACCCAACCTAACCGAACCTAGTAGTTCCCAGGTCACTACCCCTACCCGGGGACAAGCCCCCGGACCCCCTTCGTAAGTCTCTCTCCTACACAAAAAAAGTTATGGGCAGCACTCAAAATTATATCTTAACCACATTGTCATAATAAAAAAGTACTCAGGCTTACCTTAACATTCGATGTCGCAACATCAATTGTACACTTCTCACATGGACCCCTAAAATCCCCTAAGAGGCCTTCTCGAAATAAATAATGAAAGAATTCGGGGTAACTCGAGTAAAATCATGTAGGTGTATATACCTTAGAGTCTTAATCGAATCAATTTGATCAATATGAGTGATAAACTCAACAATATCGCTCAAAGAGTAACTGTACGAAACACTTCTACCCATTACGGCGGTTAGAGTTGGAAAGGGTCGACTCCAGGTCAATCTCGGGTCATGTGGGGGGTGGATTAAAAATTTGAAATCACGCGGCCAACGAAAGGTTTAGTTCGGTTGCCATGTTTGACACTGGCTTTATCTACCGAAATATCTTAACTAGATGTTGGCTAGCCTAACCTTTGGTTGTATGTAAAACAAAATAGTATTCTGCATAATTTTAGGACGTGTCCCAACGAAATAACAATCTTAACAATAGGTTAAAAATGAAGATTGTTGGAATTAGCGAAAACATAAGTCTGAACATCGATAACTGTTCAAGCTTGCGCCACCAGCTGATAGGCGAACCGAGCGCCGCCAAACGGGTGTTATTATAGTCAGGCAGGAAACAATGCTTGGGTTAAAAATGAAGATTGTTGGAATTAGCAAAAACATAAGTCTGAACATCGATAACTGTTCAAGCTTGCGCCACCAGCTGATAGGCGAACCAAGCGCCGTCAAACGGGTGTTATTATAGTCAAGCAGGAAACAATGCTTGGGTTAAAATTGAAGATTGTTGGAATTAGCGAAAACATAAGTCTGAACATCGATAACTGTTCAAGCTTGCGCCACCAGCTGATAGGCGAACCGAGCGCCGCCAAACGGGTGTTATTATAGTCAGGCAGGAAACAATGCTTGCGGGAAATTTTACGATCGAGTGTTGGCCGTGGCTTCAGCGGACGGCGCATTGTAACGACCTTTTCCTAACCTAATAATTCATGATAATTATCATAGCAGTATCAAATATCACTATAAATGACGTGTCCCTAAAAACTACAAACTTAACGAGGAAGTAAATATGTAGATTGATGGGACAGTATTAAATTGTAAAACCGAACGTTTCTTAGACTGGGATGACATGGGCTCTATCTAACGGGAAAGTTGGAAACTAAGCAGGAGCTACCCGTGACTTGCGTTCGGACCATGCTGAACTTAGAAAATATTGCCGTGGTAAAGGTAAATTGTGCTATTATTCAAAACGATAAAATAACATCATATTATGGTATGTTAGATCATTGTAAAGAACATCTTCCCCATAATGAAATACGATTTGGCTAGTAATAAGAAAGATATCGCCCTGTCCCCAAAAACTACAGACATCCCCCTTTTTCTTGCTGCCGTTTAATTCTTTCTTGTTCCTTTGGATTTTCATTAATTCTTCTTGGTGCTTCATTCACTTAATTTCATTGTCGATTTTTGATTGCTTCATTTTAATTTTGGCAGCTCTTTCTTCTATATGTCGTTCTATAACAGCTGTTTCATATTCTAATTTTCGAGTAGCCGCACTTGACGTTGTAGATTTGCTGCCATCAGATCGTTTTCCAATGTTTGAAGCACTATCCTCATATTCAAGCATTTCTTGGGCCTTTGTCATGTTACTTACCTCGTTGTCGCCTCCATTGGACGATGATGCCGCCAGCTTGTCTGGGTTAAACTTGTTTTCCATTTTCTTCTGGTTTACCCCTAACAGCTTGGATCGCTTCAAATTTCATATAAAGTGTGTTTTAATGTTGGGGTTCTAATTGACACCACCTTGTAAAGCTTTTCTTTATTGTGTTTTCCTTATTTTTTGGTAGTAGGTTGGCCAGGGCACCAGCCACTCGTTGACATACTACTTCTAGAGAGTTATGAGGTCCTTTTGTTGCGGCGTCTGGACTTATAGCATCCTGCCTTTCCAAATATTATTGTAGTTTAGCAAATAATGATAATACTATAATAATAATGATGATAATAATAATAATAAAAACTTGTCAGATGGTGTATTACACTTGAGCATAAATGAATGATAAAATAAATAATATCTTAATATAAGCATAAAAAACTAACATAATTGCAGAAAGTTAACAAATGACAACAATATAAAACTATCACAATGATCACTTAAATCTTACAAGAACAAGTAGTTCTGTAAAGAAAAATAAACATGGCGTCTTTACCCGGTACCTCCAGAACACACTAACTCAATCTAAAACACAAATCACTTCTAGGGGTTAACGACTTAAAATGTGTAAAACTCTAAAGTAGATAACAATCTACGACTCCAAATGTCAAACCCTTCTTGAAACTTTGCATGAGAGAAGTTAACTTGCAGAGTGCGCAAGGTGAACTGAGTGGAAACTGGGAAGAAAGGATGGCAATGGTTATTACAGCACCCCACGGCACAAAAATTTCAAAAAATACAACAAAATATCTATCAAGTATTGTACATAAATCAGAAATATTGAAGAATACAAAACAGATACAAAATATCTATTAATTATTATTACATAAATCAGAAATATCAAAGAATACAAAACAGATACAAAATATCTATCAATTATTATTATACATATGGTACATATAGTATCCATTTTAAAATTGCAGGCAAATGAAATTTTAACATCTGTTATTTCAGCAATTTTACAGTATTGAGCGTTTTATTTCCAGGTTTGCCACTCATTTATCTTGTTCATACGTCTCGGCGATTTTTTTAAACTCAACAGTAATCCTCTCATTACAGTAATTCTTAGGAGGGCCATAGTCACGAACATCAGTGATCACAATTTGACAAAAGAACATTCGGTCATACCTCTACAAAGAACAGTTCAAAAGACACTCAAACAATACTGCATAAGATGCTATTATGAGTGCTGCTCAGAGAGTGGATTGGTTAAGGCCTGAGCAAGGGGAGGTTGTGAGCTAATACATAACAAAATGACATAAAAGTCATGTGAACACGGCATGGGTAGTGTATGGGTACAGCGTGATTGCTTTCTCAGCATTGTGTGCTAGTCTCATTAGTACAGTACTTGTCCATGAAAATTTCCCATATAGAGCAAAATTTTTGCTCGCAGATCAATACAATGTTTTTAATCCAATTTGACATTGTTAAAACAATTCCGTAATAAGTTAAGGTTATCAATGAAATAATATTGTCATAGCTTGAAATACACTATCCCGTCGCTACTTGGGAAGTATAGAATAAAAGACAGATACGTGAGTATCCCATAATAGGTTAATAACCTAAAAAGATCCGGGTGTTCCGGATTCTTAAAGTAGACCGATATGAAACCGGGACAAAAGGCTATGAACAACTCTAGGACCGGTTTAGTAACCGGGGAAAAACTTATAAATAAACTGACATTGTTAAAACAATTCCGTAATAAGTTAAGGTTATCAATGAAATAATATTGTCATAGCTTGAAATACACTATCCCGTCGCTACTTGGGAAGTATAGAATAAAATACAGATACGTGAGTATCCCATAATAGGTTAATAACCTAAAAAGACCCGGGTGTTCCGGATTCTGAAAATAGACCGATATGAAATCGGGACAAAAGGCTATGAACAAAATTTCGGACCGGTATAGTAACCGGGGAAAAAATTATAAAAATTAACAGACATTGTTGAAACAATTCCGTAATAAGTTAAGATTATCAATGAAATAATATTGTCATAGCGAGGAATATACCATCCCGTCATTACCAGGGAGGTATAAAATAAAAAGGGATGAAAAGGGATGCAAAAAACAGTGATGAATAATCATAACTAGTTCCGGGGCCCCCGGGGCCGGGGAACAGGGTTGGTAAAGTAAACTTAAAGTAAACTTAAAGTAAACTTAAAGTAACTTAAAGTAAACTCAAAGTAACCTAAGATACATCCGTAAAATACATAAATAGAAAACTCCAGTTATGATCTAAAACTAATGTCTGTAATTGAATAGGGCTCCCGGAGGGAGGATATTAATCAAAACTGTGTCAGTGTCAACAGATCTTGTATTTAAGAGCCCGGAGGCTCCGATGTCTGATGACGGGAGGGTACAACGGGAGAGCGCGGGGGGAGCCAATGGAACCCCCACTACCCAACCGGAGGTACCGGGACGAAGGTAATGATTCATGTAGAATATAATATAATGATATGGGATATTAATAAGTCCTATGCGGACGATAATAGCAGGAGGTACCGTAGGTGGGGACACTCCTAATATAAGTGCTCAGTCTTACAACCATAGCTAAAAGCAAAGGTTACACCAAGGTGCAGTTATACCGACTAATCACGTGTGATAGTCCCCGGTGGTCCCGGCCCTCCCCCTTCCCCGACCGATGGCCAATCGGGGCGACGGGAAGGGGGAAGACGAAAACCGCCCGGTATGAATGAATGAGACTAAGTCACACCCCGTGGGTACACTCAGTCCTCAATATGTCGGAACGTTGAGGGAAGACTGAGGAACAAGCATACTTGACCCGTATGTCATAACCAACAACCATCGAGTGAGAGGAAGGGTGTACACTGGAGGAGGGAGGGGGGGATGGAATAGCCTCCCCAACCTGGGGGGGGTATGGTACCGGGGAATCACCAGTGCGTAGTGGTAGACAGGGCTACCAACTGGAGATCCCCTCAACATGACATGAAAATCCCAAAAATATGATCATAACAGAGTAAAGCAATAAATATAATATCAATGCACAAATACATAAACATAATTAATGAATTAAAAGCGAAATCACGTAAGTAAGGTTAGGCATGCAGAAATAATATGGCGAGAGAGGGACTCGGGCGAGTGGTAGGGGAGGAAGCATGACGCCATCAGCAGATGGAAAGCAGGGGTACCAACCTAGTTACTGAAGCGGTAGATCGAACAGTAAAAACAAAAACAAAAACGCGAGAGTCCCACCCGAACCAAATGTAAAACTAGGTGGAGCGTAATAAAACTAAAAGGTTTAATAATAATAAGTGAGATGGTCGTCTTCCTAGAACTAGCGAAACAATCTCAATGGTGACGCTATCCACCAACATGCACGAATGCAGGCATACCAACATAACCTACTCCTTGATGAAACGCTAACACTGATATCATAGGATAACATAAAATTAATGCTAGATGAAAGCATAAAGACGGTGTACTATATAAATGTAAGGAAAAAACTCCTAAAAGTTCGAACGAATATTAATGACGGACGAACTAACGAGAAAAAGGGCAGAGCCGAACCATGAACGGTAAGAACGGGGACGCCGTTCATATAAACACTTCTCAATTAATAAAAACAGAGGTTACACTGCCCAATCTCGCTAAAACTCATGGATAAAGTACTTAACTTCGATGGGGTATCTTAGGAATCGGCCATCGATTATAAAATAATGATAAATCCAAGGGTAAACACGAGAAAAAACATGTTGGACTTAATAACAACAGGTGCTATAAAGGAGTGACGTCACTGGCGTGGGTTGGGTTAGTGGTAGTAGTGTTGATCGGCACCTCGCTGTGGCGGGGATTTTGAAGAGGAGATATCTAAATAGTGCGAGACCTCTGGTTGTGAATTATCACGCCCCAGTATATTATACCGACACCTTTTATAGGTGAGCGAGCTGGGTTCAACCTGGCATTCCTATGCTTTTTTTCTCTGGTAATATATAGCAGTTATATTCCTTGGAAATAGTGCTTTAGGTGTATTTCACTGGGCGGCACAGCTCGGAACCCAGAAATAGATTTTTCCTTCGTCAAAATCCCTTTTTTAATCCAATTTGAATTTTTATGCTCATATTCAAAGTTACATGTGAATTGAGGTACTACTGTATACAAAAAATGCAAGAAATTGGTAAAAATATACCCAATCTCCTTGAGTTCATGGCAAGTATAAAATGACAAGTCTAAAAATCCAATTTTATATTTGATACATAACCTTCATCATGATGAATTATAAGAATCTTTCTTACCTGATATTATGGTAAAAACTCAAAAGGTGAGAGCAATAGTAACTTCTATGAATTTTCTCAAACTTTTGTCTGTGACAGATGTCTTGAATGCTGCTTCATGGAACACAAAGTCTGCACTTGCACATCACTATTTAAAAGAGGATGGTAGTTACTTACCCAAATTGTTGTACCTTGGGTCCTCTAGTTGCAGTAGTGTCTTTAGTAGCATATAAACAAAAGGAATTCTTAAGCTTCCATATTTTTCTTCTTGTGTTATGGTGAGAATGGTTGTTGATATAATTATTATCATTACCAGAAGTGAAGAGAGTAAGGAAGGCTGGCTCAAGAATTGAAGAGACAGTGAAAGATGTAAATGGAAGGTTGTTAAAAGGAGAGGAGGCAAGGAAAAGGTGGGCGGAATATTTTGAAAGTTTACTGAATGTTGAGGATAATAGGGAGGCATATATAATTGCTGTTGCAGGTGTTGAGGTGCCGGTGATGGGAGATGAGAATGAGAGAGCGATTACAATAAAGGAAGTGAGGAGAGCACTGGATGAAAGGAGAGTAGGAAAAGCATCTGGTATGGATGGTGTGAGAGCTGAGATGTTGAAGGAAGGGGGTGTGACTGTACTTGAATGGTTGGTGAGATTGTTTAATATGTGTTTTGTGTTGTCAATGGTACCAGTAGATTGCATGTATTGTACCACTATATAAGGGTAAGGGAGATGTGCATGAGTGTTGTAATTTAAGAGGTATTAGTTTGTTGAGTGTAGTTGGAAAAGTGTATGGTAGAGTAATGATTAATAGGATTAAGGATAAAACAGAGAATGCAATCTTAGATGTACAGGGTGGTTTTAGAAGAGGTAGGGGTTGTATGAATCAGATTTTTACAGTTAGGCAGATATGCGAGGAATATTTAGCAAAAGGTAAGGAGGTGTATGTTGCGTTTATGGATCTGGAGAAAGCGTATGATAGAGTTGATAGGGAAGCAATGTGGAATGTGATGAGGTTACTGTATATGGAGTTGGTGGAAGGATGTTGCAAGCAGTGAAAAGTTTCTACAAAGGTAGTAAAGCATGTGTTAGAATAGGAAATGAAGTGAGTGATTGGTTTCCGGTGAGAGTGGGGCTGAGACAGGGATGTGTGATGTCGCCGTGGTTGTTTAACTTGTATGTTGATGGAGTGGTGAGAGCGGTGAATGCTCGAGTGCTTGGACGAGGATTAAAACTGGTAGACGAGAATGACCATGAATGGGAGGTAAATCAGTTGTTGTTTGCGGATGATACTGTACTGGTTACAGACACAGAAGAGAAACTTGACCGACTAGAGACAGAATTTGGAAGGGTGTGTGAGAGAAGGAAGTTGAGAGTTGATGTGGGTAAGAGTAAGGTTATGAGATGTACGAGAAGGGAAGGTGGTGCAAGGTTGAATGTCATGTTGAATGGAGAGTTACTTGAGGAGGTGGATCAGTTTAAGTACTTGGGGTCTGTTGTTGCAGCAAATGGTGGAGTGGAAGCAGATGTACATCAGAGAGTGAATGAAGGTTGCAAAGTGTTGGGGACAGTTAAGGGAGTAGTAAAAAATAGGGGGTTGGGCATGAATGTAAAGAGAGTTCTATATGAGAAAGTGATTGTACCAACTGTGATGTATGGATCGGAGTTGTGGGGAATGAGAGTGATGGAGAGACATAAATTGAATGTGTTTGAGATGAAGTGTCTAAGGAGTATGGCTGGTGTATCTCGAGTAGATAGGGTTAGGAACGAAGTGGTGAGGGTGATAACGGGTGTAAGAAATGAGTTAGCAGCTAGAGTGGATATGAATGTGTTGAGGTGGTTTGGCCATGTTGAGAGAATGGAAAATGGTTGTGTGCTAAAGAAGGTGATGAATGTACGAGTTGATGGGAGAAGTACAAGAGGAAGGCCAAGGTTTGGGTGGATGGATGGAGTGAAGAAAGCTCTGGGTGATAGGAGGATAGATGTGAGAGAGGCAAGAGAGCGTGCTAGAAATAGGAATGAATGGCGAGCGATTGTGACACAGTTCCGGTAGGCCCTGCTGCTTCCTCCGGTGCCTTAGATGACCGCGGAGGTAGCAGCAGTAGGGAATTCAGCATTATGAAGCTTCATCTGTGGTGGATAACGGGGGAGGGTGGGCTGTGGCACCCTAGCAGTACCAGCTGAACTTGATTGAGTCCCTTGTCAGGCTGGGAGGAACGTAGAGAATAGAGGTCCCCTTTTTGTTTTGTTTCATTTGTTGATGTCGGCTACCCCCCAGAATTGGGGGAAGTGCCTAAGTATATGTATGATTACTAGTTAAGCTACAACCCTTGTTGGAAAAGAAAGATGCTGTAAGCCCAAGGGCTACAACAGGGAAAAATAGCCCAGTGAGGAAAGGAAATAAGGAAATAGATAAACGATATAAGAAGTAATGAACAATTAAAATATAGGATCTTATTTCCATGTCAATAGTTATTATTAATTGATGGATTCCTGCAATGTTGGTACAACAACAGGGATATTTTGTGTTGATCCTATAAGCAATGATGTATAATCTTAAACCTAAGGTCATTGCTCCTGGAAGACTTTTCATACCAGAGCTGAGGCAGTATTTCTCTGTCGAAGACCCTCTACAGGTGAGTATGCTGGCTAAAAGTATAGCCATTGTATTTTGAAGTATATTTTTTCACCCAGGTTCAGAGGGTTGGCTCGATCCCACCTCCTCATAAATGTAGGACTCAGGTATGTGACTGAGATAAGAATATAGAAAAATAAGACATTGTTAGGATAAAATATGTTTTTATGCTTACCCAGTAGCCATGTAAAACCTACCCAACTTCTTCCCCATAGACACTGAAACAGATGGGCAGTGATTTCCATTATGTGAGTGGATGTGCAAGTGTGCTGCCAAATTGCTTAAGCAGCTGATTTGATTTTTAACTTATCGAAACAGACCTCTGATTTCTTAAGATATAGCTATGTGACTATGAGCTAAGTATAAATAAAAAAAATCCTTATTAATAAAATTTCTTTTGTATACGTTGCTGTAGTCTATTTCTCCTAATGTATAGAAAATAGTTACTCTTAAATGAACCATTGCAAGGTTTTTGTTTCAGAATGATTCCTAACTAAACATATTGCCTGCTATAGTTGTAAGGCATGTAGTATTATGCGCATATTACTGTACTGTATATCTCTTATTCTTAACTAGTGCACTGGGTCTTGCATGCTTTTACAGAACTTTTAAGTTTAGTTCACAAGTAAATTTATTTGGATTTGGTTCAGGTAATAAGTACATTACTAGTTTATATGTAAATTGGTTGAATTTGGGCTTGGGCTTGTATTGATTTAGATTATAAGTAGAGAACAGCATAGTTAGGCTCCCTTGTATGATACAATATTATTTGATATATATAAATTATTATCATAATAAAATTACCTTGTATTTATCTCAATGCTAGAGTACAGTACAGTACTTATTTTAATACATACTTGGAAGTAACTATGCTAATACCTTTGAAATGAGTTATTCTCACCTTAGAATTTAAAAAAAAAAGCTCATTCCTCCATGCCCCACAACAATGAATCTTCCTACAGCATCTGACTCAAGTCTCCATGTGGTTCCAATAGCTAGGCCCCACTAACCCCTTCAAGTCAGTATCTTAGAGTCAAAAGAGAAAGTTTCTACCACTCAAAATCATTATAAGAGGAGAGGGGGATGGATATTCAGTAAATTTTGAGTGCATATTGAAACAAGTAATTTTGTTATAGAAATTGTGTAGCCTATCATTGACTGATAACTGAAATTCACTATGCTGACTACAACCTTAATGGGGTCATGATGGTTACTCCAACTGAGTCACAACTTGTATAATAACTAAAATAGGAAAGCAACTGGTAATGTATCTTTGTTTTGTCAAATGTTTCACCTTTGAGGTATTGATCTTATGTGAAAAATGGCAAAGTAAGATTTCTCTAAACATGATTCATATGGAGAAAAATATACAATAAAACAGTTTTTACATTCTTATAAATTACCGTTATTAGGAATGATAACACAAAAATTTAAATATAGCATATAAGAAAATTATTACAAACATGAGAGCGATTTGTGGTCAAGAAGAGTACTTTTTTACTCCTTTACAGACTTCAATCAACAAAGCCCTGTTGGGGGTTGTGGTATTTCTGTCAGTGCACCTCAAAGTGGCTCAGTGTAGGAAGTACTTGGGAGTCTTTGCTGCATCTTTTCACCACCTAGGAGTATGCACTTTTTAGCCTTCTAATATACATCTATTCCCTCTTACTTTCTTCATCTTGCAGTTCAATCTCTTAACTTTTAATTATCATTGCAACTTCAGGGTTTTCTCCAGTTGCACATGGGGGCTGAATGATCTCCTAGACCCCAGTGCTTAGTTTTATTGCCAAATTTCATAAATCCAGTTGACCAATAAGTTTATGGAAAGGAAAATGCAATCTTAAAATTACTTTATAAAAGTAATCCTTTTATTCAAAAAGAATATCTGCTAGATAACTAAATTATGCAATTGAGCAACATTAATTGCTTTGCTTTATCTAATGATAATTTTTTAATGAAATTGAAATTGGATTTTGAGTAATTTCACGTTTTTTTTTTTTTTTTTTTTCTTGCTGCTGTGTTATTGTTTTTCACAGTTCCTCAACATTATCAGCAGAATAATGTTGAGGAACTATCCTAACTTCTTGTATAGTAAGTACTAGTTTCATTTTTACCAATATTAATAGAGTGCTGGTATCAAATGAATTCATAATTTGCTCTCGATTTGATTCCACATAATAAAGGTAATTCCTTTGATCAATATTCAACTCTAAAAAAGATAGCCGGCAAATTCACCCCAACCCACCACCAGTGTTGAAGGTGAATGGTCATTATGTCACTGGAGCAACTAAGGTTAACAATGCCCTGCTGATCATTTCTCAAATGTATCATGCAAGTGTGTAGCATCCCCTGGTCACCAGTATAGGAACATTGAAGAAGAATAAATTTTATATTTTGCAACAGGAAGGGAAGAGTCATACAATTCTCCTTTTACTGAAGGAGAATTTGATTCTGCACTTTCCACTTGTAATGATACAACCCCTGGACCCGATGGGATTCCATATGCAATTATTAAACTTGTACTTGTTAATATTCTTATTTATTTTAAGCATTATTAACAGAACATGGCTTGATCATAGTTATCCAAGTGTTTGGGAACTAGCCATTATTTTAGCCTTTTTAAAACTGGGTAAAGATAAGTTTTTAGCAGTAAACTTATCGACCAATTGCATTGACGTCTTGCTTATGTAAGATCATGGAGAAGATGGTCAATGCAAGACTAATGTGGTACCTGGAAAAGGAAGGTATTTTATCACCTATCCAGTGTAACAGTCTATTTTTTTTTTTACCTTGAAAAGGCATATGATACTGCATGGAGATATTGTATACTTAAAACCATTCGTGAATTGGGATTAAGAGAAGAGCTACAACTGTTTATTCAATCATTTCTCTCACATTTCAGAGATTAAATGTCAGGAAGAAGGAGTTCCCCAGGGTAATGTGCTAAGTGTAACCCTATTTGCACTAGCAATTAATGTGATATCCTCAGTCATTCCCCAAGATAGTGTCTCAACACTATTTGTGGATGATCTCTCCATATTATTTGCTGGAGCTAGAATGGTAATGGTTGAGAGAAAACTACAACTCGCAATTGACAAAATTATTCAGTGGGCTGATATGAATGGGTTTAAGTTTTCGATAAGCAGAACTGCTGCTATCCATTTCTGTCGTATTCAGGGAGTACATCCGTACCCTGATATGTAAATCAAAGGTCAACGGATTCCATGTGCAAGTGAAGCAAGTTTTATAGGCTTGATATTTGATTATAGGTTGTCATGGGTTCCACACTTAAAATCATTAAAAGCAAAATTTCTTGATGCTTTGAAGCTTTTAAAAGTTTTGTCCCATACATCATGGGGGCCAGACCGCAAAACTATCTTTTAGGTATACAAGGCCTTGATTTTTTCAAAAATTATTTTTGGGTGAGAGATATACTCCTCAGCCACCCCAAGTTGTTTAAAGGGTCTAGATTCTATACACCATACTGGTATCAGGTTGGCAACAGGAGCATTTAGAACTTCGCGTATTCCAAGCCTCCTTGTTGATGTTGGAGAATTACCTTTAGATCTTTACCGAAAGTCTTTTATTATTTAGTATTGGTTTAGGTTGCAAAGGCTTCCTTATTCTTTAGCCTGTCAGACTGCAAGCTTTGTAAAGCATTCAACATACTTGGAGATGCACACCTTATGGTTTTCGGGTGAAACAACTTGATACAGTTAGAACTAAGGTGCTTCCATTTAAGGTATCATTGTGTCGGGATGCTGCAAGAACAAGCCCCACACCCTGAATCACACCTACTGACAATGGTCCCACAACACAAACTTTCCCCTTACTTTATCAACTGGACTCTTGGACAGAAGGAAAATTTAAACAAAACATATCCTTAAAACTATATTTCTTAAACTAAAATAAATCAAACTATCAGCAATCAAAATAAACACTTAAAACTAATCAAAACTTAACACTATATATATATATATATATATATATATATAAGATCCAAAACACCATTCATATAACCCCCCAAAAAACCCTAATAAACTTAAAATTAAACGTCACACCAACACCAATATTTGTTTATGTGTGGACCACTTTTTCCACACAAGGGCCAACAGTCATTAAAAGCCCAAACCCACAACTCTGCAGCAACCTTATCACTGTTAAATATTAGTACATATATGTATTAGTTGGTTTGGGTTGTGCGCGTTATCCTCATCATCATCATCGTCGTCGTCAATCGAAATACAAAAGCACAATCAAATCCGGTTCTTGAACACAATCCAGGTCATCTACAGTCGGTCAATCCACAAGAGCAGTCTAAGTATAATCGATTACAGGCCAGGTCAGCAACTAAAGATCGTCATTCATGTCAATTTAATCTCTCCAACGGAGTTAGCCTCACCAAGGAGGAATCACGGCTCAGAATATAAAAATCACTTCCACGCTGGTCAAAAAAGTAATAATCCAGCATTCACAACAGCCTCTAGCTGCAGTCAAAATCGAAATAAGCCTTCGCTCCGAAACATTCACCACTGTCGTAACCTAGCTAAAAACATAAACAACAACCTCAAATATACCGACAGTCTTTCCCACTACAAACAATCATTTGCTAACTACCACTTGTTCTTCAGCGCGCACCGCGGACACACAAACACACTTACACACACAAACACACAAACACACACACACTCTCTCTCTCGCGCACGCGCGATTTAGCAAAACTAAAGCAAATGAAATTTCTCTCTCTCTCTCTCTCTCTCTCTCTCTCTCTTTCTCTCTCTCTCTCTCTCTCTCTCTCTCTCTCTCTGGATTTGGCAAAAGAAAATAAACAAAAGATAAAACAAAAATTAATCCTCCACATCATCAATGCTTCCATGGAAATTACCAGAGGTATCTTTTTGTAAATATTTTATTAGAGGTAAAAAGAATATGACTGACATAGAAGCCAGATCTCTTTTTATGGAACATGCTGCAGAATATATGGAATCAACATTTATATATATCGATGGCTCCAAATGCGATGCTGGCATTGGATTTGGAGTACATAGTAATGCTTTTGATTGTAGAGGTGCATTTCCTCTAACGGCTTCCATATTTACGGCCGAACTATACGGTATACTAACCGCTACTGAGAAAATAGCGTTACAAGACGACGGTGATTTTACCATTTTTAGTGGTGCAAGAAGTGTCCTATAAGCTTTAGAAGTTTTTAATTCCAATAATCCTTCAGTTTTAAAGATTTTAGAGTGGCTTTAAATTATTGTTATGAAAGGTATGACAGTTCGATTTTGCTGGGTTCCAGCACACACAGGTGTGTCTGGAAATGAGAAGGCAGATTCACTGGTTAAGAATACTGCAGCTGAGTTGCTACGAAGAAGGTATCCCATTCCCAGTAATGATTTTTTACCTATAATTAAAAATTTTATTAATGATAATTTGCAACAGCATTAGGATAGGTTACTTAAAAATAAGATGAGAAAAATAAGTAATTGAGGTAAAACGGGATGCCCCGAAAGTGGGAGACTACTCTTTTTCATCCCCGCATTGGTCACACTAGGCTGACACATGAGTTTTTGCTGGTTGGCCAACATCAACCATATTGCGACGACTGTTTGGTACCGTTGACAGTGAGGTATTTGTTGACAGAATGCCCCACATATACGTGTAGTAGTGAAAGAAATGGATATCTATTTGAGGCTTGAGGTGAGGATGGCAGGTTCATCCTTGCCAAGATTCTTGGACATGATGTGTCTTACCATACTAGTGTTATTTTTAGCTTTATTTCAGAAGCAGGTCTTCTGAAAGATATTTAACTTTCAAAATAATATCTTTGCTTTTATGGTTTTAATTGAATATTCTTTTATTTACAATAAACAATATTGGCGTCAATGACCTTAGATGTCAGGATTCCAGAAAACCTCAAATCAATCAATCTTTACTCTCACTTTGTCTCAAGACAAAAAGTTTGGTCCCATTTTTTTGACATTGCACTGTCATTTCCTGCCACGAGTTATGATGTTCATATCATAATATCAGACCAACTAAAACAAAAAGATGCATTTCCTATGCTCTTACTGACAGATCCTGTCAGTGCCAAAAGGAAAGTTTTTTCTTTTTTTATTAGAGGAAAGGGAAAGTTTCCTGCTTACCCTTTGCCTCCATGTCCGAGACCAAAACTGTCTTGAGACAGGTTGATGCATTTCCTAAGTTTTTGACACTAGATACTATTTAGAAGGACATGGAAAATGGTCACAATATTTTACAGAAGAGAAGACCATTTTGAATTTCCTTTGATAATGCTGCCATATTCTCTAAAGCTATATAATGGGAGACAGTACATCTGAAGTTGTTGAACATTCCTCACTTTTATGTATTTCCATCTCAGTTAAAGTGAATGGAAGCAAACATAATGTTTTGAGTGGCATTATCATCTTCCTCTTGTAATTAATTAGCTTAGTCTTCTCTGGATTTTCCTTAAACTAATTGTTAATTTAATTTTACATATGGAATTCTTTAAGCTGTCAGCTTCCAGCTGAACATATCGAGGCTCAATACTACGCAGTATTCTAGAAGTTTTATTCCAGCTGTTACCAAGTTGTGGAATGATCTACCTAATCGGGTAGTTGAATCAGTAGAACTTCAAAAGTTCAAAGTTAGAGCAAATGTTTTTATGTTGACCAGGCTGACATGAGTCTTTTTATAGTGTATATGTGACATATCTGTTTTTGACGTTGTTAATAGTTTATATAGGACATATCTGTTTTGACGTTGTTACTGTTTTTAGAATGATTAATTGTTAATTTATTGTCATCATTTCCTTATTTCCTTATTTCCTTTCCTCACTGGGCTATTTTTCCCTATTGGAGCCCTTGGGCTTATAGCATCTTGCTTTTCCAACTAGAGTTGTAGCTTGGCTAGTAATAATAACTTATTATTATTGTTATTATTATTATCATTATTATTATTATTATTATTATAATTACTTGCTAAGCTACAGCTCTGGTTGGAAAAATAGAATGCTAGAAGCCTGAGGGCTCCAACAGGGAAAATAGCCCAGTGAGGAAAGGAAATAAGGAAATTGCAAGACAAGTAATAAATAATTGAAATAATTTAAGAACAGTAAAACAACATCAAAACAAATCTTTTTATATAAACTATAAAAAAGAGGAAGAGAAATAAGATGGAATAGTGTTCCTGAGTGTACCCTTAAGCAAGAGAACTCTACCCCAAGACAGTGAAAAACCATGGTACAGAGGCTATGACACTATCCAAAACCAGAGAACAATGGTTTGCTTTTGGAGTGTCCTAGAAAAGCTACTTACCATAGCTAAAGAGTTGCTTCTACCCTTACCAAGAGGAAAGTAGCCACTGAACAATTATATTGCAGTGGTTAACCCCTTGAGCGAGGAAGAATTGTTTGGTAATCTCAGTGTTGTCAGTTGTATGAGGACTGGAGAAAATGCCAGACTATTCAGTGTAACCAGAGAGAAGAATCTGATGTAGTATTGTCTGGCCAGTCAAAGGACCCAATAATTCTCCAGCGGTAGTATATCAACAGGTGGCTGATGACGATTAAATCCCAATCCTGCTCCAAGGCATGCCTTCAGTAAATTGCTTGAACAACTCACAGGCATTCATAGTAATTTCGGAAGACATTCCCTATTTATCTATTAATGATAAATAAACTAAAATCACATTGAACCACAATTTGATCATGTTTAGAGCAGTAATCTGAAGAATGCAAACGCAACAAGAAAACTGAAAAGTCAAAGGAACTATGATGTACCCAAGCCTAGACAGTTGTCATTAAATGTCAGATTACCTTGGTACTTCACATGGAAAAAACAGGAATTCTTTAATTTTAGGGAAGACTTTACCATTTAACTAGCATCAAGTGAAGCTCTCTGAACATCAGGAGAGTTTCTTAGAGATTATAAAATATTTTGGATGCCCAAAAATCCAACCTGTGATTCCAAATTAAAGTGAGTTATTATTGTTCCTCATCATAAGGATAAAAGAATTTTAATTACATTTGGTGATAGTGAAATAGAGTATCTCTTTGTTAGCTAGTTCTTCATAGAGTTCTAGCCATATGACTGATTTCTATTGTTAGTAGATATCAAAATTTTTAAAAGAGTTGAAAAGCAATTATTCTTAAAAAGGTTCAGTTGATTTTGGTATATGAATTGCTACTCAGGAACAGGCTAATGATATTTTTTTATGTTTAAAAGTGACTAATTTTTTTTAGGGATATACCTAAAAAGAATAACCTGGTTCTTAATTTTCTCTGTGTATTTCTTTCTTGTTTGTCTCTGCAGATACAAGAATATGCTTCCTCTAGGTTGCCATCTTGGGTTATCAGGCAGATTAACTAAAAAGTTGGATGAGTTATGAAGGAAGTATGTGATATAAAAACCAGGATCATGATTTTAAGCAGCAGGGTATTAACTGACTGTCACATTCCAAAAAAGCAGGTTTAGTTTAATGAACAGTTGCCTTCCCTAGCAGAGTCTTGGCAACAGCAATGTCTTGTAGCACTTTGTGGGCCTTAAAGGCTCGAAGAGTCTCCAAATGATACACCAGTAGGGGCTTCACCTTACAATCCCCACTGGTGTTTGCACAGAGTGCCAGGGCAAGTCTATCCTTCATAGACTTATGCCCGGTTAGCTTCTTTTCTTCTGCCGCGATGCACATTCAAGGAAGTATTTTCTTCAAAAAAAGTCCAGTTTTGACACAGTTGAATGCTTGCTGGGGACTGCAGCATTCCTGGAGAGTCAACCTATTGAACATCTTTAGAAAGGATTCGACTGCTTTCGTGTCCGAGCTGGCAGCCTCCCCTTGCCACACCACCGAATGAATGCTAGACATTTTCTTGAATTTTTCAAACTACCCCCTGAAGCCTTGAACTATGGGGGTGCCTGCTTTGATGTCCCTTCTGCACCGTCTTCGGCCTGAGCATGCACTAGATCACCAAAAATGTTGCTGGCCTTCGGGTAGTCTATCATCAGGGTGATCATATCTCCAGAAATTTCCATATCCTTGATTCACACAAGAAGCAGTTTCTCCATCTCATCATGGATGTCGCTCCTCTTGCTGGAGAAAACAGTATGCCCATAGAAGGTGTTACTGCTTTGATAGCTTCCTTCTGTATATGGATGGTTCCCATCAAAGACGGATTTTGGCCATATTCCTTAGCGATCACACTTAACCACATGCCATCCTCATATTTCTTATCTCAAGCTTTGTCTCCATAGAAAGCATTCTCTTCTTTTTTTCCTGAACATCAGCAACCTTTTAGGGGACCCACGGCTAATGACTTTCGAGTTGAATAACACCACACGATACAGTTCAGTAAGTAAGAGCAGGAAAGCAAAATCACCAACACAAATTCAATGTTAACGATAGTGCTGCCAAAACAAAATGACCGAGGGACGCCGATACATAGATGCATGACAGGATAGATGCTGACCAATAGGAGAGCAGGATCTTACAGCAGTATCTAGCATCAGAGTAGGGAGTTAACCAATAGGAGCGCAAGAGGATGATGGTAACTTTACGGCTGGCGGCTCGAACATTTTAGAATCAGTCTCATAGGCGGCCGTGCTTTTGTACCGTATCTCATTTCGTAGCATGAAAAATTTTTCGCAATATAAAACAAAAAATTCTTGGAATCTTGTTTCAAAGCATGAAGATTTTTTATGCAGAAGATTTCTATCAAGAGGTATCACTGTATAATCAATACTTGGAAAGATATCAGTTTCTGTAAAAACTAACCAAAACACAGGTGAATAAATGTGTTTATTTGTTTGTTGTGATCGAGCAACGAAACTTGAACAAACGAAAGGCTTCCATTTTAGGCGGCATGACAGGGAAAATCTTTATATAAAATTGCATTCATTTGTTTAGAATTTCAAAGAAAAAGTGAGTATAACATCATTATCAATAACAAAATCATTATAGAGTCAGTACTTGTTAAGATATCTGTTGCTGCAAAAACTAAAAACACAGATGTGTAAATGTGTTCATTGACGTTATGACTGGAGACGATCATAAACAAAACAATGGTTTCTGTTTTATAGGTGGCAGGTTTTTTGGTGTGATTAGGAAAAGCATGATATAAAATTGGGTTTTTTAGTTAACTTTGGATTTTAAATGATACAAGAAAAGCAAGTCTATACACTGATAGTTTTGCAATTCACTAATCGTCTTATTCCACAAATATGACTCAAATTCATAAAAATTTGACCTAATTTTAGGACGTCATGCGCAGAAATACACAGTATTTACACCCATCCTTGATGTAATTTTAACATTTTTCAAGTTATTGAAATTGTAAAACATTTTAAATGTTTTATTTATTCATATGAACAATTTATTATCAGAAAAACACAGCATAGTACATAGAAAGTATTAAAAATGGATAGTAAAAATGTTTGAATGGGTAAGTTGCAGTTTGACTTGGCCGTAATGGCATGATTCCTGATTTGTGTCGAAATATGCGATTTTCCATTAATGCAAGGCCATGGATCAATCAAATTCTCACATAATTTGGGACCCTACTGTGTGTGTGTGTATATAACGGATTTTGACATAGGAAAAATCCATATTTGCGTAGATAGCCATGTTGTCCAGAGGGAAGTTTCTCAAAGACAGCTTTCTACTTAGAATATTTCTGCGAGTGATATACCAGAGAATTTTACTTAAGAAATATCACAGGGCTCTATCCACTGCAGCGAATATCCCGAGAGATATTGTGTATGAAACAGGAACGTGTTTAAAACAAGACATGGCTATCCTTGTCTCGTAGGATATGGGATAGGATTGGTTATGTTGGCGAGAGAGCCATTACAACTGATCCTAGTGTGCTGGAAACATGTTCGCTGGTTTGCCATTCTAGTAGCAGCCATCAAGGGATGCGAGGCCTCACACTTAGAATTCGGAGGGGATGAAAAGTAACTGGCGGATCCATCAGGATGACATGGCTAATTCACCCAAAAATAGATTTTTCCTATGTCAAAATCCGTCTCAGTTGTGGCCCGGAGTGTTTAACCCATTTGACTTCTTAGAACTCCCACTAATTATATAAGGGCAAAGATTCTTTACAAATAGTGTGTCAGAATAGGTGTGTCCACGCTTCCACATCACAGTATCAGTTTAAAATATTGGTTAAAAAGTGGAGGTACAATGCTCTTTTATTTGGTTACAGTCTGTCCATATAAAGGAAATGAAAAAGATTTATAATCTTTAATTGTTTCCAAAAATTCATTAATGTGACAGTAATTGGTGCGACAATATGTACATTGAATAAATGTAGAAAACAAGTTTTCAACCCCAGAATTATGTAATAAATGACATTGATATTTCAAATACTAAGAGGAGAATATCACCTTTGATTCTTCACTATATATAAGTATATATATATATATATATATATATATATATATATATATATATATATATAGATATAGATATATATATATATATATATATATATATATATCTATATATATATATATATATATATATATATATATATATATATCTATATATATAGATATATATATAGATATATATAGATAATATATATATATATATCTATATATATATATAATATATATATATATTATATATATAGATATATATATACATATATATAATATATATATATATATATATATATATATATATATATATATATATATATATATTATATTTTATTATATATATGTATATTATATATATATATATATATATATATATATATATATATATATATTATATATAGATATATATACATATATATATATATATATATATATTATTTATATAGATATATATACATATATATATATTATATATATATATATATATATATATATATATTATATGTTATATATATATATGTGTGTATATATGTATATATATATATAAATATATATATATATATATATATATATATATATATATATATATATTATATTTTATTATATATATGTATATGTATATATATGTATATATATATATATATATATATATATATATATATATATATATATATATATATATATATGTTCTAAGAGTTTACCAAATTTGACCTTTGAGATGCCATGGACTACTGATGAAAAGACATTTATAGTTGAGGCATATTTTCGGATGAAATCTATCCACGCAGCTCAATTGCAATTCAAAGAACGGTTCAGATGTCAAGAATTTCCTGTCCACTCAATGATCTACAGATGTGTCAACAAGTTCAGAACCCATGGGACTGTGCATAACCTCAATTGTGAAGACACTAACAGACAATCACACTCTGGACGACCGAAATCATCAAGGACACCACACAACATTGCTGCAGTTAGAGACTTCGTTGTCCACAGCCTAAGCAAGTCTGTGCGACGGCGAAGTTAGGAGCTTGGAATCAATCGGGAGTCCATGCGCAGAATATTGAACGCAGATCTCCACCTGTATCCTTACAGGATACAGATTAAACACAAGCTTACAGCTGACGACATGAGGAAGCGAGTGATCATATGCCATTGGTTTTGCGGCCAGATTGACGCTGTGCCAGACTTCCTTGACAATGTCTGGTTTTCGGACGAGGCACATTTTCTGTTGTCAGGTCACGTGAACTCAAAGAACAATATCTTCTGAGATAGCACACCCCCTGAGCACTGTCTGCAAAAGCCATTACACTCGGTGAAGTGCACTGCGTAGGTCGCCATCTCCAAACACAGCATCATTGGACCATTCTGGTTCGAGGACGACAACGAGCGGTCTGTGATAATCAACACCTAGCGATATGTCCAGGTGCTTGGCAAGTTCTGGGCAGCACTTGGTCGACGTAGAGGAGTCGTCAGGGTCCTCCAGTGGTTCCAGCAGGATGGTGCCACCCCCCACACTTCAAACGGGTCATTGGCGTGGCTACAGCAGCATTTCCCTGACCGACTGATCAGCCGCAGGTGTGACCCGGAGTGGTCGCCGCATTCACCGGACCTGAACCCCCCAGATTTTTATGTCTGGGAATACCTTAAGGACAGGGTATATGGAAACAATCCCCAGACTATCCCTGACCTAAAGGCAGCAATAAGAGTGATCCCAAGGGAAGAATGGGGGAGGGTCATCGAGAACTTTGCCCGCCGAATCCAAATGTGCCTGAAGCGCCGGGGAGCTCATTTGGAGCACATTTTGGAGAGCCAGTGAAAATAAGAGTTTTTGTTGTACAGACTTGAAACTTTGGAGATGTCTGCTACACAGGCTTGACCTAATGTAGCTAAAGTTTTGTGTCGATCTAAATAAAACTTTGGAAATTATTTGTTTTTTGGTGATGACACTTTTTTTTGTCACCCTGTGTATATATATATATATATATATATATATATATATATATATATATATATATATATATATATATATATATATATATATATATATATATATATATATATATGTATATACAGTGAACCCTCGTTTATCGCGGTAGATAGGTTCCAGACCCGGCCGCGATAGGTGAAAATCCGCGAAGTAGTGACACCATATTTACCTATTTATTTAACATGTATATTCAGACTTTTAAAACCTTCCCTTGTACGTAGTACTGTTAACAAACTACCCTTTAATATACAGAACACTTAATGCATGTACTAACGTACCCTAAACTAAAACAGGCACAAATATTAAGGGCGACTTTATATCATGCGTTTCCTAAACACGCCAAAAAGCACGATAAAAAATGGCAACCAATGTTTTGTTTACGTTTATCTCTGATTATAATGAAGAAACAAATGCATTTACACATCTGTGTATAGGTTAGTTTCTGCATCGATTATATTGATTATTCAGTACAGTATGTTGATTTGGTTATTACTAATGTTTTACTTAATTTTTCTTAGGACTTCCAAATGAAATGTTTTTCTTTATGCTGCCGCCTGAAACGACGGCGTCATAAAGTACGCTCAGTAAACAAACTAAGGAATTTAACGCGCATGATGAAAGTGATAAATAATGATATTACATTAAAAGCTTTAATAAAATATGTTATTACAAATATTATTTACCGTATCTATATAAAATCATACATACGTAGCAAAGCAGGAAAACAATCTACGAGAGAGAGAGAGAGAGAGAGAGAGAGAGAGAGAGAGAGTTGTTTTACATACGTAAATGTAAATTTTAAACAAAAAAAATAGCCCCATTTCATATAAAATAGATTACAAATATTTTACTTTATCATATTACAGTAGTCTGTATAATATTGTAAAGTTCAGTACATTATGTTGTTGTTAAAGTCGTGGCGATGAAATTCTCACGAAACAAAAACACGCCATTTGAGTACAACAGCTGATTCTCTCTCTCTCTCTCTCTCTCTCTCTCTCTCTCTCTCTCTCTCTCTCTCTCTCTCTCTCTCTCTCTCTCTCTTCGTGTTATACAATACTTACATTTAGATGAAGAAACTAAAATTAGTTTTCTTAGTGTCAATTAAATACGAAACGAAATAATTAGGCCGAGTCTACATCCATTTCAATCATAGCTAAAAATACGGCATCCGATTTCATCAGCAAACCACTATTTTTTGGGAAATATCATTTTATTCTAGAAAATTGCCACTCTTTAAATAGTTAATTGCACATTAAGAAAGCGTGTACTTTTGTTTTTAAATTTCGGGTTTGTTTTAAAAATCGAGTATTGTTGACTTTTTTTTTTTTACTTTTGGCTGTGATTAGATCAGCTGTCATCTAGCTGCCGCTCTTGAGTGTGTACGAATACACTAACAAAGTATCATTTATACCATTTCTTAACTTATTCAAACCGTCTACAGTATACAGTTGATATTACATAAGCACCAATGTGTTATAACCTATCAATTTTTTTTGTTTATTACATTTAAACCCCCCTCTATCTCTCTCTCTCTCTCTCTCTCTTTCTCTCTCTCTCTCTCTCTCTCTCTCTCTCTCTCTCTCTCTCTCTCTCTCTCTCTCTCTCTCTACCTCTACCTCTCTCTCTCTCTGTGGGCTACTTTTCACTACCTCCCATTCCTTACCTCTCTCTATCTCTCTAACAAATGATATCTTTGTTGCTCCTCAAAGTTTCATTTATATTGAAAATCAATCACGATTCAATTTTCCTTACTTTCTCCAATCTCGCACCATCGGTCACATCGCGGTATTTTCGATATTTCTGGAAAATCCGCGATATATGTATATACATGGGTTATGAAAAAAATCCGCGAAGTGGTGAATCCGCTGTAACATCTTTCACAAGTCTTAATGCCTGCTCTTCTGGAGGTACAGACTTTAAATAGTCATCCACATAAAAATTAGTCTTAATGGTGCGTTCTACATCTGGACCATACTTATCTCCTGCATGGTCAGCTGCTGCCCTCAAAGCATAATTGGCGATGCTAGGTGACGATACTGCTCCAAAGATGTGAACACCCATTCGATACTCTGTAAGTTCGCTTTCAAGTTCACCACCAGGCCACCATAAGAATCTTAGGTATTTATGTTGAACCTTTGGTACCTGAACTTGGTAAAACATAGATTCTATGTCACCCATCAAGGCAACCCTTTCTAGACGAAATCTGATGAGCACCCCAATCAGGGAATTAGTCATATCAGGACCTTGCATCAACTTGTCATTAAGGGAACTACCCTGGTATTTAGCACTACAGTCAAAGACTACTCTAATCTTATTTGGCTTTTGTGGATGGTAGACACCGTGATGAGGTAGATACCATGCAGGTTGTTCATCATATGACTGATCTTCCGGAACCTTATAAGCATAATCTTCAGACACCAATTTCTCAACAAATTCCACATAATCTTCATGGTACTTTGGATTTAGTTTCATTTTTCTTCTTTGCCATTGTGCTCGTTTCACTGCCTGTTCTCTATTGTTTACCAAGTTAACTTTATTGGTTCTAAATGGTAGGGGAAGCTGGTAGTGTCCATTGGTAAACTGAATGTTTTCTGCCACTTCTTTGAGGAACTGTTGATCTTCTTTGCCATTGTGCTCACCCTTCTCATCAGGAACTCTACCAACATCTTTCTCACTAAAGTCTCTTTCAAACATATGGACCACAGCTGCAGGATGAAAACATTCCTTTATCCTTTCAACTTCCTGAAGAAAGACATGGTGACATGAAATACAGTTCTTCTCTGAAGAGTGTTCAAAATGTAGAGGGCCACTAACAGTCCATCCATGGTGGTAAAGAACTGCATAAGAATCTGGACCCTTGGCTGGAAGCACCATTAATGGTTGCAGTGCTTTAGGGCAATTACTGCCAATCAACAAACCAATCTCCCGATCTGCTCTATAATCAGGAATTAGATCAGCAATATTCCTCAGACCGGCTACCTTTTTGAGCAATTTTGGTTTTGGTATCTGTTGATGACTCACTGGGATATCTTGACGAGTAAAGGTTTTTGGCAGATCAATAGTGTTGTTTCCTTCCATATCTGTAACACAAATTATTAACCGCCAAAGTATTCACAATGTTTATGCCATGCATGGTTTGAAGCTTTAAACATGTCTGTTCCAGATGCACCTATCTGCTCTCGTAAACTCTCTGTGATGAAACAACCAGTGCTGCCATTATCAAAAAAGGCATAAGTGTCCAAAACTACTTTGTTTCCTTTCTGATACACTTTTACTGGGAGAATAGCCTGTAATATTGTATTTACTTCACTAACATGATTGGTAGTACATGTGCTTCTTTGCTAGATGAGCTATCATTCTCTTTATGTAGCTTGAATCCATCGATATGCAGTGATGTGGGATGCCTCTTAGAGCATGTCTTACATTGCTTCCTTTTCATACATCCTTTAGAGGTATGGTTGAGACCAAAGCATCCAAAACACAACCTTTGCTCCTTAAGGAAATCTATTTTTTCTCCAGAGGTCTTCTTAGCAAAATTCCAGCAATCGTCAAGATCATGGTTTTTCTTGCACATTGGACATGATTTCTCTTTCTCAGACACCATTGATGTCTTTCTATTTTCTGGATTCAGTTCTGCTTGGGTAGCAAAGCTTGAACTATTGCTCTTTTGTTGACAAGATCTGAATTCGAAGCTACCAGAGTTGTTTTCAGGCTTTGAATAATTATTTTGAAGAGAAAACTTGCTGAATGCTGGGTCATTTGCTGCCTTTGCCTTTTTATAAACAAATTCAACCAAATCTGCAAAATCAACTCCTCCCTTTTCTTCCCTCAAATGTCCTGCCAAGCTACACACTTGTTCAGAAGGAATGTCGGAAGTTTTTTAACAACTGCTTGAAGGTTAGGAAGATCATTTAGTACTTCCATGTGTGACAAGTTGATCATGGCATGTCTGCACTTAATAAGGAATAAAGCAAATGCATACAATCCATGAGGATCTTCGTGTTTCAGTGCAGACCAAGAAATAAGTTTCTTAATATATGCCATCGACACCTTGTAGGGATCTCTTAAGCCCCCCTGACACTTGCACGCATTTCTGGCACGCACTGGGAGGTTCCCGCACTGTTCACGACACGTTCAAGCATAGTTCACGACAAGTTCACGCCACGTTCAGGACATGGCACGAATTGGCAGGACTAGTTCACGACAAGTTCACTCATCTTTCCGCATCGTTCACGCATCGTTCACTCCAGTTCACGACTTGGCCACATCATATATAAAGACGGGCCTTCCTACATGATTTTTATCAAAAGCGTATTCTTGTGCTAATCTTTGATTAATATCCCCTGTATTAATGTGTGGGTTATCTTTATAGATATTTGTAACAATTATACTTCTATTTAGTATATATTTTATTATTTAATTATTATTATAGGTAATTAACTGGTTTGAATAATTTTTAAGCTTTATAATTTACTGAAAAAATAATATTTTATGGCAGTTATATGCTGATCAGATATTTGGAACCCACTTTACATTATCTTAGAATTTAATTGAAAGATGACTATTCCATTCATTAGTTTTGTTGTATCGTTTGTGAACTAATATCATTGAAACTGAGGCAGAAAAGATATTATCTCTAAAAACATTAGGTTGGTTAGGTACCCTGTGAGCATTGAAGTCTCTCACCAGGGTAAATTTCTTTAGTCGCCCTTATTTAAATGGCAGTTGTGAACTTTTTTCAGTTTTGTAACTTTTCCTGTTTGTTTATATATATATGTATATATATACATATATATATATATATATACATACATATATATATATATATATATATTTATATATATGTTTATGTGTGTGTATACATATTCAATAAACCACAAGCAAAATGAAGAAAATATATCTCTCTCTCTCTCAAGTATTACACCTGCTCATGAAGGGATTAAAGAACTTCTGTCCTCTTTTTGTGTTATAAAATCAATAATTCTCTCTCTCTCTCTCTCTCTCTCTCTCTCTCTCTCTCTCTCTCTCTCTCTCTCTCTCTCTCTCCCCGAGGGATAAAAGAGTGCAGGGGGTCAAAGTTAGTGAAAAATCAAGTGCAAATTCCTTAGATTTGCGCCTAGGCCTATGTTAGTGTAAGTGTGAATAACAATTTTGCCGATAGACTTACTCAAAGGGTAAAGTTGTAGATTGTGTAGGAGAATAAAGGAAAAGTTTTTAATATATTATAAAAGAGCAGAATAGATGAATTTGAAATGTATTTATTTAATGGTGTATCTGTATAGGCCTACAGCTGTAGTAGGCCTACAGTGTCTATATCTCTGTATTTGAATTGTCTCTTTATGTAACCTATTATGTTTTGTGCTTTCTTTTCAGCTTTTATGCTCTGTTTGGTGAACTTCAAATCCTTGCTGATAATAATACCAAGATATATATATATATATATATATATATATATATATATATATATATATATATATATATATATATATATATTTGTTCCGACACATATATATATATATATATATATATATATATATATATATATATATATATATATATATATATATATATTTGTTCCGACACAATATACTCAGCGAGAACCACTTTCTATAGGAGAGTCACTTGACCTCTCAATCTTGACCAAGATTTTCCCGCGTTATCCCCCATCTCGCTCCATATAGTTTCTACCCCCGCCGCCAGGATACGCCCTGCGGGCAGGATTAGGGCAGGTCATTGCCTTCCCGGGTCAGCATCCTCATTAAGTTCTTGGTCGTGAGATGTGAAACATCTCACCCTCTCGCTTAACTCTCGATCCTTTGGCGCGTTATGATTCCACGTGTTTCCAGTGTGGGGACTTGTGTTTTTTCTGCGTAGTGCGTTTTCGCTAAGTGTTCTCAGTACGTTCCCCTTGCGTATATCCAGTGTTCCTGTAACTCGATAGTGTTGGCTCTTCATGTGCGAACGATGGAGCATGTGCGTCGTTGCCCTGGTCCTAGAGCAGGAAAGTCGTGTGGGGCTTTCCTCTCTAAGCCAGAAGTGGACCCTCATTCCCTTTGTTCCACGTGCAGGGGTAAAGTTTGCTCCTCCTCGGACACGTGTCCGGAGTGCGTAAGTTGGGACGGCATACAGTGGGTACGGTATAGTACCAAGAAGAAGAAATCGTCTAAGCGTTCCCCCAAGAAAGTGAGTGGCGTATCCTCGTTACCGTCGGTCAGTGATCGGTCCGACGAAGCCTCGGCCTCTCCGTCTCCTTCGCAGAGGAGCGGGCATCAAGCCCCCAGTGTTATAGTTAGCCATAGTGTTCTCCCCGGTGAACCCAGTGTGAGGGAAGAACCAAGGGCTGGCCCCTCTGGAGAGAACGGAAGGGCCGCTAGTGCTTCGGGGGAATCGGGCCACGTGGCAAGGGATCACGCTTCCTCAGAAGACCCAGTGTGGGGCAGTGTTGCGATTTCTGAGTCCCCCCGCCCTCGTGGGCCGGTGCGTCGGGTTCTCCCCCTCCAGAGGACAACCACGCTAGAGTTCGCCGCCCGAGTAGCGATGCCTTCGGGTGGAAATTGCCGAAGACTCCGGGAAGGTCACCGCTAAGGATGGACGTGTCCCTGGGCCCCTGGCCTCCTAGCAGGGATAGAGTAGACACAGTGCCCTCGATCTCTACAGCAGTTCCCGAGGATTTCCTTCAACATCCTGTCTCGGACGATCGACGGCGAAGAGCCTCCCCCGCGCATCACTCGAGCAGTCGTTACGCGAGGAACGTGGCGCCCTCAGACTCTTCGGAGGCAGATTCATCCTCCGGAGGAGAACGCAGGGGGAAACGACACCGGAAGAGAGAGCGGACCGATAGTGATCGTTCCCGCTCCAGGTCGAGGTCGCGGCACAGCAGGAAGCGCCCCCGCTCTCACTCCCGTAAGTACAGGAGGGATGTCTCTCCCGGCGGCGAATGGGTCTACGTCCCTTCAGGAGAGTCCAGAAGGCACCGCTCTCCAGACTCTCGGTCCAGTGAACGAGCCTCTAGGTTGTCGCTGCCTACGCACAGCCTAGAACCGCTCGACCTGCCACGCAGGAAGGACCTCGCTCTTAGGCACAAGTCCTCGAGCCTCCGGTTCACCCCGCCCAGCGGGGGGAAACGCGCTTCCGAGAAGGCAGCCCGACCGAACCAGCCCAGCTGGGGCAGTCGTCGAGCAGGAAGGACCGGTTCCCGGGGTCGGGTCATCCCACCGGGACCGTGTCCTCCTCCTCCAGAGCCTTGGGGCAGTCGAAGGTCCTCCCCGAGCCGGTGACTCCCGCCCTACGGCGAGACCCACCTGCGTACGGAGCGCCCTACGGTTACGGGTCGTCCTCCCTGGAACCGAGAGGAGAACGCCCTGTCTACCGTCCAAGCACGGCGCCCCCACGCCAAGCCGAGGCCTCGGCCGACGGAGGCGAGGCTTCCCCGTCGGAGGACTCCGCCTACAGAAGGGTGGTAGGTCTCATCAGAAGGCTCCATGGAATTCCAGAACCCTCGGCGCCCAAGGTGAATGCCTGGAGGTCGAGCCTCCTGAGATACACTCACCGTGACGCCCTGCCGAAGTCCTCCCTGGCCCTTCCTCTCGCCCCAGACCTAGTACTGGGACAAGAATACATTGACAACTTGGTGGCCAGCAGTGCGGAGGCCCCCAAGTCCCAGAGTGCCTCCAAACTCCTCCAAGGTCTCAAACCACAGGGCAAGGTTTATATCCCGGAAGGACGGCGCCCAGGTCCCTGTAGGGTGGACCCAGCCTTGGACATCCTGGGACAAGGCGGCTCGGACGAAAGGGCCTCTTCAGCCCCTGTGTCCTTCTCACCCACTGAAGCCGGCATGATGGAGGAGATGTCAAGAGATCTTGTGAACGTCTCCTCATGGCTGGACTGGTGGGCCTCCACGTTGGTTAACGTACGAGCCTCCACAGACCCCGACGATCCTGAGCAACAAGGACTCCTGACGGACCTTCTCACCTCCGGGGGGAAAGCCCTCAAGTTTATGGCTTATCAAGCGCTCTCCTTGACGGCCAACTGGGTCCTTAGAAAACGGGACACAGTACTTTCTAAGTTGGCAAAGAAAATCCCGGACAGAGAGGCCCGAGTGGTTCGTAGCCTACCCCTAGGAGGTGAGTCGCTGTTCACGTTGAAGGAGCTAGAAGTGCTAATGGAGAAGGTGTCCAAGAGGAGAGAGACCAACGCCCCCAGACAAACATCCTCCAGGAGGCCTCCTTACAGGAGATCAGTCTCGGATAGTGCCGTGACTCCTCAGGCCACCCCCAGCTCTTCGAGGAGGGACGCCCCCTCCTCCTCCTGGACAACAACTCCACAGCCCTCCCGCAGGGGAGCACCAGCTTCTGCCAGCTCCTTCAGGTCAGGTTACTCCGCCTCGAAGAGAGGCAGATCAGGCCGCCCCTCTAGGAGAAGGTAGAGGGAGAGGCCCCCTACTCCCGCCCAAGCCTCGGGTTGGGGGATGCCTCAGACCACATTGGCAAGCATGGAAAACGCATGGGGCGGATGCTTGGACGGTGTCCGTCCTGAAAGAAGGCTACAGGGTCCCCTTCATAGCGGATCCACCCCCTCTTATTCCAGCCACTCAGACAGAATGGTTGGCTCCCAGGGACCCGTTGAAAAGGGCCACCCTGGAAAAAAAAGGTTCCTCCATGTTGGAGAAGGGAGCCATGGAAGAAGTCCTTCTCCCAGGGCCAGGCTTCTACAGCCGCCTGTTCCTGGTGGAGAAAGCAACGGGGGGGTGGAGACCGGTGATAGACCTGTCGGCCCTCAACAAGTTCGTCAAGAAGACGAACTTCAAGATGGACACCCCAAAATCCGTCCTGATGTCCTTGAGGGAGAAGGATTTTATGATGACGATCGACCTCAAGGACGCGTACTTCCAGATTCCGGTCCACCTGTCGAGTCGGAAGTTCCTCCGGGTAAAATGGGGCTCCCAGATCCTGCAGTTCAGGACCCTCTGCTTCGGCCTGTCGACGGCCCCTCAAGTGTTCACGAGGGTCTTCGCGACGGTCTCAGTATGGGCTCACGAACGAGGTATCCGCCTCATCAGATACCTGGACGACTGGTGGCTCCTTTCCAGCTCAAAGGCCCTCTTGGAAGAGCAAGGGAAGGACCTCCTCCAATTCTGCAGGAGTCTGGGAATCATTATCAACCTGGAAAAATCGAACCTAACTCCATCCAACAGAATGGGGTACTTGGGTATGACGTTGGACACCGTGCAGGGGAAGGCCTTCCCCTCGGAAGACAGGATACAGAACCTCATCAATATCATTCAGCCGTTCCTGTCGGAGCTTCCCAGGAGGGCGAAAGACTGGCAGAGGCTGATAGGTCACCTGGTCTCATTAGAGAAACTGGTTCCCCAAGGGAAGATACGGCTCAGACCCGTACAATGGAACCTCAAGGCTCTATGGTCCCAGACAGGCTCTCAGAAAGCGTTGATTCCGGTCCTTCCGGACACGAGAGCAGCCTTAAAATGGTGGCGATGCCAGTCGAACTCCCTCAAGGGGATGCCCCTCGGGTCCTGTCCCCCCGAGTTTCTCCTGTTCATAGACGCCTCCAGCCTAGGGTGGGGAGCCCACCTGCGGGAGGAAACAGCAAGCGGTACCTGGTCGGAGACCGAAAGGCAGCTCCACATCAACGTCCTGGAGCTAAAAGCAGTACAGAAGGCATGTCTGCACTTTGCAAGTCGGTTGAAGGGAAACACCGTGGCCCTAATGTGCGACAACGCCACGGTGGTAGCCTACATAAAGAAGCAAGGTGGCATGAAGTCGAAGGAACTGTGCGACCTCACCATAAACATCCTGCATTGGGCGGACGAGCACCAGGTGATACTTCTAGCAAGGTTCATCCCCGGGAAAAGAAACGTGCTAGCCGACGGCCTCAGCAGAATGGATCAGATAGTAGGGACGGAGTGGTCCCTACACCCAGAAGTGGCCAGACTCATCCTTCAACGCTGGGGCTCCCCAGTGATGGACCTCTTCGCAACAAAGCTCAACGCCAAGCTACCGGTCTATTGCTCCCCGGTACCAGACGAAGGAGCAGCCCTAGAAGACGCCTTCCAGCACAAGTGGGACAACCTGGACGTATATGCCTTTCCCCCCTTCACGCTGTTAAGGCAGGTGCTCAACAGAGTAAGAACCTCCCAAAACCTAAGGATGACTTTGGTAGCGCCCTGGTGGCCGGAGAGAGAGTGGTTAGCGGATCTAAAAGACCTGACAAGCCATCCGCCTTGGCCTCTGCCCCCCAGGTCAGATCTGCTGAGTCAACCTCACTTCCTCAAGTTCCACGACAACCCTCTCTCTCTTCGCCTTCACGCCTGGAGACTACCGAGCGGCTCCTGAAGAAGGAGGGGTACTCCTCCGCCACAGCTAAGAGGATGTCCCTATACCTAAGGAAATCCTCTACCGTGGTCTACCAGGCGAAGTGGGCCGCCTTTACGAAGTGGTGCGCGGCAAAACACATAAGACCTCTTAAAGCCTCGGTCCCTGACATAGCTGACTTTCTCGTGTACCTTAGGGATAAAATAGGGATGTCAATCCCAGCTATTAAAGGAGTACGAGCAGCCTTAGGCCAAGTCTTTCTCCTGAAAGGCATCGACCTGGGGACCTCGAGACACATAGCGATGCTGATTAGAAGTTTCGAGCAGTCCTGTCCTCCTCAAGCCAGGAGAGTGCCCAGATGGGACCTGGCCAAGGTTCTGAAAATGCTGTGTCGTCCTCCCTTTGAACCCCTCAAAGATATCGGGGACAAAGATCTCACCCACAAGACAGTCTTCTTGCTAGCCTTGGTTTCAGCTAAGAGAGTAGGTGAGATCCATGGTCTGTCCTACGACTTGGCACACTCCAAAGGGTGGAGGGAGGTATCCTTCAAGTTCGTACCCTCCTTTGTAGCAAAGACTCAGAACCCAGCAGTCTGGGACCCGAGGTTTGAAGGTTTCTCAATTCCGGCCATCCCCAAGACAGGCAATACAGAAGACCTGAAGTTATGCCCAGTCAGGACGCTCAGGAAGTACCTGGAAAGGACGGCTCATCTCCGCCCAGGTGCCAAGAACCTCTTCGTCTCTTCAGGTGTTAATAAGAAGCAAGTCTCCAAGAACACTATTTCCTTCTGGCTGAGACAAGTCATCACTAGGACTTATGAAGAGGACAAGGTAGCAGTACCGGGCACTCCCCGCCCCCATGACATCAGAGGCCTGAGCACTTCCTTGGCCTTTGAGAGAAACATGGCAGTGGGGCAGATCCTACAGGCCGGCACTTGGTCACACCAGTCGACCTTCACGGCCCACTATCTCAAAGACTATTCAAGAAAGTCTTTGGATGGATTCTCCATTGGGACAGTCATCGCCGCCCTCCAAGCTGTGTAGCGGCAGGCTAGAAGACGTCCCCAACAGTGAATAGACTCGTCCCTACTTCTTCAGGAGAAGATTCAGTAGAGAAGATGTTAAGAGGTAAGTCTTAAAATATAAGCGTAAGGTTTCCGCAGTTACCCTCTATCCGCTCTCTGTACCCCCGCATTCCGTAGCCCTCCAGGCACTATGTGCCAGACCAAGTGGCAGAATGGCTCTCCCCGCCTCCTAAGGTGTAAGTCTCCTATAGAAAGTGGTTCTCGCTGAGTATATTGTGTCGGAACAAATCAAAAATTTTAAACAATTTTTATTTTTCCTAACATACTCACCGAGAACCACTTTCGGGTAATGGCCCTCCCGTCCGTCCCCGAGTGCCATTCTTCCATTGCCGAGTTGGGCTAAACGTCGAACTTAATGAGGATGCTGACCCGGGAAGGCAGTGACCTGCCCTAATCCTGCCCGCAGGGCGTATCCTGGCGGCGGGGGTAGAAACTATATGGAGCGAGATAGGGGGATAACGCGGGAAAATCTTGGTCGAGATTGAGAGGTCAAGTGACTCTCCTATAGAAAGTGGTTCTCGGTGAGTATGTTAGGAAAAATAAAAATTGTTTAAAATTTTTGATATATATATATATATATATATATATATATATATATATACATATATATATACATATATATATATATATATATATATATATATATATATATATATTGAAGCTTATTCTCTCTCTCTCTCTCT
>NC_090734.1:67692814-67730314 GCF_036898095.1 Palaemon carinicauda
TTGGCTTCCCCTTCAAGTTGCTGATCCAAGTAGTACAATTTGTCAGCACCACCCGAAGCATTTGGGGCAATTCTGGCATCGAATGCCATCATGAAATTGGCAAACTCAATAGGATCACCTTTAAATTTTGGTACTTCTATGCTTGGAAGCAACATTGCTGCAGTCATGTGTTGCTGTGCCTTCAGGAGCATCTCTTGTTGGGACTGTAGTTGCATTTCAAGATTTGGCTCAGGGAACCGACACTGGCTAAAACTACAGGGAACGTTTGCTTTCAACTGAGGAGTAACTGCTGTTATATCCGAAGGTTGTGGTTGGAACGGGTCTACATTTGGATTCAACTGGGAAGGAGTATCTTTCGGCACGGTATCCAAGATATTGTCAGCTTCAGCATAAACTCTTTCTCTTGCTTGAGACATTGCAATTTTTGTTTCTAATTCCAATTGCTCTTTCTTTTTTCTAAGTATAAATTCTTGCTCTTCCCTCTCCTGCTTAAGTCTGAGTTCTTGCTCTTCCACCACTTTTGCTTTTTCTCTCATAGCATGTTGAGCCATCAATTCTGCCAGTCTTGCTTTCTCTTTGAGGCGAGCAGATCTTACACTAGTTCTGCTGGACTTGGTCCTGCTAGTGGATGAGGAACAAAGACTTTTTCTATCAAGGTCTGCCATCAATTGTAATTCACTTTCCTTGACCCAGTTATTCATTTCTGTAATGAAACAATCAATGGATACTGTATTTTCTGAATGCCTCTTATTTACTGTGTTTCGTTCACTGGAATCTGTTAAATGCTTCTCATATTGCTGAAAACATTCATCATATTTATCATGTAATTTACACAAAATAATCATTTCAGACTTCACCAGATGGAGATTATCACAATTATCCATCAGTCTAAAGATCTCATTTCTCCTTTTGATCACAGCAGACAGAGCAGCAGTTTGGGCATTTTTCAAAGTTTTCATTTGCTCTTGTATCACTTCGAGATAATCTTCACTGACGATAGACACAGCAACTTCGCTAGATTCCTGCATTTTCAATCACAAGATTTTCTTGAACTAATGTAGCTGCCGTTTTCTTCAAAGCCACAGGGATGAGATGTAGAAAAAGACACAGATACTGTTACTCACGTCACACTTTATTAAAAATTTGATATAAAGTTCAAGTTGATATCACATGACACTTTAAAAACTAACTTAAAGCTTTAAATCACTTAACACTAAACTGTGGAGAATTTTTATTTTAATTAAATGTTTGAGTGGGAACTTAGTCCAGGAAAGTCTCCCTACAGCAATTACCCAAAGCTCAACAGGGGAGGATAATGAGCACTTACTCTCGGGACACAAACGCCCTGCTAATACTTTACTGCCATAGTTCACTAACCTTCACTCTTAAATACAAAAGGAGAAAATTTTACTGTCCAGACCAGAGGCCGGAGAACTCCACACGTAAAATTAGAGATAATTTATGGCCTACTCTAGCTTTGTCAGGTCTATAGTCATCTCACTCTTAGGCTCTGTTTCGACTCCATCCCAGTGACCCCAGAGAGATGCTGGACAGGTATCTTACGTTAATGCAATTAGAGACAATAAAAAATGGGAGCAGTGGAGTATAAAAGTATAAAGTAAAGTTAAATGGGGATCTTCACCTTCAAAGCACTAAGTTAAAGAGCGTACACTCGCTGATACCAACTTACCTATATCTACAGTGGCTTACTCTCAACATCTTGGGTACTTCAGACCCGTCCCATAGTATAAATTGGTAAAATTCATATAATGGGGTTAAAGATACCAAAATTTGTAATCTATTTCAAATGATTTATTAAAGTAAAAAGGAATGGAAATAACTCAATGATTTATACACAACAAAATTAAACACTGGAAAGAATATCAGTAACTCAATTATAAGTTTTTCATATGATAAAATGAATAAGTGAAACGAGAATCAATTTACAACAAAATATTGAAAATATTAAACGGAATTAACTCGTGGATTAATTCTCAAACAGAATAAATGGAATCAAAATATTCTGATAAACAATTTGTGCAGTAGGCTGCTGTGAGGTCCTAACATGTGGTCAGTAACCTCAAGCAAATACCAAGACCAAAAATTATGAGTACATTAATTTCCATGCACGCAGTCCGAAAGATGTAATGCCAGAATAATACCTAAACTTAACTTTTGAGAAATAGAAACTTATCTAAAGGGGGAATGGCCATTAGTTGAACTCACAAGATTTTATATGTTGTGGGCGCCCATGTCCTGAAAGTGGCAGTCTTCAGTTTGCTCACTAGGCCTACAGCACTTATTTTGCAGAGTTAGCGGCCCCCCTCCAACTAGCCCCCAAGACTGGAACCGACGTGCTGTGGAATTAGCAGCTTTGCACTAACACTGGTTATCTGCTTGACCTCCTCTACGTAATCTTGGTTAGTTATTGTGTAAGGGGACAGGCTAGTGATGGAGAGTGGGAGCACGAGGTTGACATTGGAGCCTGACTTGGCAGCTCCGCTTAGTACCATGCCCTGTAAGTTTGTGAGGTCGAGTTCAGGTCAGCTGCATCCTCCTTCCTTCCCCCAAAAAAGCGTATCTTGATAAGTAGGCCTATGGTCTTGAGGTGCCAACTCTCATTTAGGACAGGCTTGAAATACTTGTGCCTTGTGAATTTTAAGCAATACACTTATTTAGAATACAAGGAGAAATCTTGCAACTCCAGGGGACAAAGATAATCCTAACTCTAAACATCTGGCATACAGAATAAAAATGAAACTAAAATGTGATTTAGCAAGTCGGGCTTACGTGTGTGGACAACCATACCTCCTAGACTAGCAGACTTGAGTTGTAATTAAGAGATTTAAAATACCTAAATACTTAAGGTAGAATAATGAATACAAAAACACAAAAGTATTATTCTTGAGACTCTCGCTTAAGAAAGACACATTACTCACATTTTCCCTGCCCTGACGTCACAAACAATAACAAAGTCTACGTATAAACTATGAAGAAGAGTAGTGAAGAAAATTCTTCACACCCTGGGAATAAAGGGTTAGTGTAGACTTATGCAATGTGGGTTAGATGTTAGTATATGAGATGAGTATACTAAATGAATAAAGAGTGAAAGTGATTCGTTGCACTATACTATGTCAGCAATTGGCATTAAGTTGAACCGCAACCACGTACGAGATGAGTGTGAAGTACGATTTACAAGCGAGAGTCAAACAAAAGTGGTACGATTACAAGCGGAAGTAAAACAGAGTTAACTGTGACTTAGTACAAAAAGGTAACTACAACTGCAAGATAAGAGCGGAGGGAAGGACAAATCAAAACTTCAGCAGCCCTTCATATTCGTGCTCGGGCAACCAAGGTTGATGAAGAATATATATAAAGCTACTACAAGATCTCCTGGAATAGGACTCATGCACGTTCAGCAGAGGCCCGTGTAGGCCTGTCGTGGCGGGGCGTCGCGATGACTACAGGAGACATAGCATCGGCTGTGGTCTCATCATTTCTCTCGGCCAGTTGGTCTCTAGGTGGACAGTCGAGATTTTCAAGAGGAGGGGTGTTAGGAGGTTCCTCCTCACTTGGTTTGGATAGTGTTTGGCCATTTTCGTTAATCTCCAAAGGTATGAGTCGGTTGACTGGACGTACATACTCTCCATTTGCGGAGCGGACCTTGACTGTTCTGATGTGTCCATCTCGACCTGGGTATACTTCGAGTATACGGGTCAAAGGGTACTCCTCTCGATTGACCTCGTCCAGAATCAACAAGCATAAATCTCCAACCCTGGGGATGTTCGGGTGGAGGCGACTAGACTTCTGGTGTCGTTCTCGAAGGGAACTGACATAGTCGTACTTCCACCTCTTCAGGAATGTTTGCAGCATGTTGGTCAGCTTCTGGTAATCTTTGCGGAGGATGTCCCCTTCTCGAAAAGTAGGATCAGTCAAGTCAGCCAGGTGCCAATGAGAGGGTTCGACCATAGAGTAGGTGGCTTGGGGTCAAAGGCGTATCAGTGGGGTCATCCGCATCCAGATATGTTGGAGGCCGATCATTCACCACGCATTCTACTTCTCAGACCAAGGTCACAAACTCATCATACGTAGGGTGGCAACGGTAAGTGGCTTTGCGCAAGTTGAGTTTGGTAAACCCAATCAAGCGCTCGTAAAACCCTCCTTGCCACGGGGCTCGAGGAGTGATGAACTTCCAAGTGAGGTTGTGGGCCCGTTTGAACCCGTCGATAACAGGGTGTTTCATGAGTTCTGTCAAGGGTGTCTGACCAGCTTGAAAGGTTGAGGCATTGTCGGACACAAGGCACTGGGGCATCCCAAATCGGGCAGCGAACCTTCGTATCGCTTGGACTAGTTCCACAACTGTCAAGGAAGTAGTAGTTTCTAAAGCTACCGCCCGCGTGGCAGCGCAGGTAAACAGCAGTACGTAGACCATGTCCACATGTGAACGGTGTACCTTGAAGCCACCAGTGTAGTCCAGTCCAGTTACTCTGAAAGGGACCTCAGCATTGAGGCAGTTAGGGTGGACTGGAGCTAACGGTGGTGTTGGGTACGGCTGGCCTTGTACTCTTTTGCAATGTTTGCACCGTTTGAGAATCTTCTTAACTTGCTGTCGCATTCGGGGAACCCAAAATTCCTTGCGCAAGTGAACAAGAAGAGTGGAGGTGTTACAGTGCAGCAGCACTTCATGCCAGTGCTCAACAATGTCTCCAGAGAGCACAGTGGGACTCTAGGAGAATGGGGTCCATGTAGCCGGACTCCGGGGGTGCATCACTGAGGCGGGATCGACCTCTTAGAACATCGTTATTGTCAATATAGGGATTCCGTTGTCCGATAAAGGCTCGTTCATCGGACGTCAACAAGGCGGGTTTACCTTGCAATTGTCGTAATATTTGGGGGTAACTGGCCCCCTGGGACACACGAATGATGGCAGTAAGTGGTCTTCGTGGGAACCTTTGGACTAAATGGGGCGGGATCGACCTCTTAGAACACCGTTATTGTCAATATAGGGATTCCGTTGTCCGATAAAGGCTCGTTCATCGGACGTCAACAAGGCGGGTTTACCTTGCAATTGTCGTAATATTTGGGGGTAACTGGCCCCCTGGAACACACAAATGATGGCAGTAAGTGGTCTTCGTGGGAACCTGTGGACTAAATGGGGGAATTTGTGCTTGGCCCATCCGCTCGTCAGGCGCAGCAAGGCTGCATAGCTCCTAACTGCCTCATCAAGAGATGAGAAATGAGCAAATTTTTGAGTTTGTGGTGGCAAAAGTCTGATGGGACAGGCTTTTATCTCCCATTCAGTAGGGAATCTGCTTTGGTCCGGGTAAGCTGAGACGTCGATCAGCCAGGCTGGTTCATGACGCCATAAGTTGGACTTGACGGCGACTTTGGCAGCTACTCCCCGCGACGCCGACCCGGCGGGATTGCAGGACTTGGGGACATGCTTGAGAAGCAACCGACAGTTCAACCTTATATGGTTTATCTCCTCAACCCTATTGAGAACATATGGGGACGTGCTCTGCCGGCTGTGTACCCACTGCAGGGCCGTGGAGGCATCGGACCACACTGTTGTAGAGACATATGTTTCTGGACGTAATTCTATCAGATACTGGGCTAGTCGGCATCCAAACAGGAGTGCCGTCAACTCAAGCTTGGGAATGGACTGACTCTCGTCCAATTCCACCTTACGTTTAGGAGTAACTCGTGCCTTGGCTGTGAGGAGCTGGCATTTACCTTCAATTGTGACCATGTAGGAAGCCACTCCAAAGGCTTGCTTGGAGGCATCTGCAAACACATGTAATGCAGCCTGATGACCCTGATGTGCATTTCGAGGCACCTTAATGTTCTCGAGACCCTTATATTTTTTAAGAATGGCACCGAGCTCGCGGATCAATTCTTCGTTAAGGCGGGAATCCCAACTCTGATCCATCATCCACAGTTTCTGAATGAAGAGCTTGCCGAGGATAGTGACTGGCCGAGATCAAGCCAATAGGGTCGTAGATGGAAGAAAACAGAGAAACAACCTTCCTTTTGGTGTTGAGGTGTGAGTAGTCCTCTAACATCAGTTCTGAGGGGAGCTTGACGGCTAATGTGTCATCAGCGGTGTTCCAGTCCAGACCGAGGTAATCTTGGGGGCCCGTTTCGGTGAAGTCTCCCGAGATGGGGGCATTAGTGGTCCATTTGGCAAGGAACATGTTGGCTTCCAGCATAATTTTTTCTATGGACTGTCTTTCGCTAAGGATGTCCGTGGGCGAGTCGTAGCAACGTTGAAAGTTGTCAACGTAGAAGTTTGTTTTAAGCTATGAGGCAAGACTACTCGTTTGAGCACCCAGGTGGTGTTGGATTGTCTCGAGCAAATATGGGCTCGAGATGGCCCCAAACAGGACCACTTTGAAGTGGTACGCAACAACTTCGGACATACTGGAGTCCTTAAAGAAAAGAAACCGACAGTAATCACGGTGTTCCTGAGCGATCTCAATCCGCAGGAAAGCCTTAGAGATGTCTGCCGTCAAACCAAATGGCTTTTCCCTAAACCGAAGGATCATGGACTGAATTTTTTAGGCCAAGGTTGGGCTGGTGTACAAGGATTCATTCAGAGACCTTGAATTTGGTCCCGATTTAGCCAAAGCATTGAATACTACAGTATGCACATCGGTGTGGAGGTGGAACTTTTGAGGACAGGATGATGGGGTAGGTAGTGCATTTGTCCGTCATTATGAGGTTCTAGCTCGACCGGCTCGATAAAGCCCTCCTTTATGTATTGGTGTGCTACTGTCTTAAGCACACATTTGAGTATGAGTTGTTTTCAGATGTATTTAGATGGTTTATTGAACACATCTTGGTGGTTTTTAAGTTTTATTGTATATAAACAACTGAGTTAAACATCTCCATCACTGGAGGAAGCTGTGTTGGTCCACATGACCAATTCTGGTGAAGTTTAGATAAGAACTGAACAAATTACTGATATCCCAAATATCGTATGCTTGGTTTACTTTAGACACGTGACGGAATCGGAAGACACCTGCATCCGGTGACGTCACAAACTTTCACACGAAGAGTTAATGTGTTGACACTAAGAAAGAATGACAACTTAGCATCTTACATCCTGTACACAATTTGAGTTGACCATAGCAAATCTCACGGCCAGCTCTTCCAACCAACATGACATATTACGTCATTTGTTTTAAACATGTAATATTACTATTCTAATCATTACATATGCTCGGCCAGCTATCTCAATTTTTTTACAAAAATTTAACAACAAGCCGAAACATGGTTATTAGGTGTGACTGGACATACGTATCATTCATTGTCCAAAACTAGCTACTGTATATCCAACTGAGGACGAATGTCCAAATAGGCACATCAAAATTAATAACAATAATGCATACAAAAAAAGATATTACCAAAGCAAAAAGAAAAATGCATGATAAAACCAAGATCATACATATGGTACATTGCTAGCAAATGATTACATGGTACCAAAAAACAAAACAAATTCTGACTTACAAATGATTCGGTAACTTGATAAAGAATAATTGTTACCTTTGTCAGAAACAAGATACTCAATATTCAGTGCACAAATACGAATTCCTGGTACGTACACGTACCACGGTTTCGTACATATATATATATTTATATATAGGGCTGATACATTTTATTAGATGCCCATAGATTCTGTTATATATCTTATATATTTTTTTTTTTTTTTTTTTTTTTTTTTTTTCTCTTTTCTTTTTTAACATTCCGGCTTATATATTTTTATTAGATGCCGAGAGAAAAAAATGATTTATATCCTTTTTTATTTTATTTATTTTTTTTAAATGTTATTTTAAATGTATTTTTTAACAATGCAAATGTAGAGAATTTCTTTAATTACATATTACTAGCGTACTAGTCAGCTTTTCATACAAACATCATCCTGACAAATTACTCCCTTAGCGAATGAGGTGGCCACTCATACAGCTTTGAATTGTATCAGGTAAGGGGTATTGTCAGGGCTATTCAACTCGTTCCTTTGTAGCTGCTTGCTGTGCCGTAACCTACGCCAAACAAGGATGTTCACGGCGATAAAAATTAACGCCGTTCCAAATAAACCTGCTAGTAATATAGGTTGAAGAATCTCTGTGTAAGTCGGCGACAGGTGGTCCTTTTCGGTAAGTTTCATTAAGTGTTTCGCCACACTTCCTTTATAGGGGAGAGGAAGTGCTGGCGTTGTAGAGGTCCACGTGAAGTTCGCGAAGTAAGCACGTTCTCTGATGATTGTCCGTAGGCCAGTCACCATGGAATTCGGGGAAGTCCCGATACAGCCATCTGCTGCGACGAAGATGTGGTTAAATGATGTGGATCCGTCAGGGCATGATATATTGAAGCCGTCCTTGTCGTATCGTATCCACGAGCCATTATTTAGTCTGCAATTGAATTCCTTATTGTCAAAGGGATAAAGCTTATCCAGACAATTTTCACTTGTATGGGAGAGAGCACCGTCTAGCACTATACCTAACTCGCATGAATCCATCAAGTTTTTACGGAATTCAAATGAGTCAGCTGTACATATTTTTCTATCCATTGCGTCTGAACAGTGAGTTAATTGATTTAAGTCTTTAATGACCGTATATGTTTCCTTGTCTGGGGAAATCAATACGTGTCCTGTCAAACTGGATATTACTGGATTTGAGTGATTCGTCATGAAAGTCGGAAATGGTGATATCCTGTAAGATTGCCAGGCATCAGAAGAATCAAAGGGAATTGTAATCCTAATCTTGTTATTATCTACGTTTACTGTAATTAGGCTGTAATAAAATTCTAACCTATGTTCGTCTAACAAAGGAACATAGCCTAGTTTATCCCTAGTGTTCTCCAGAACTAATTTTAAGTAACGTATAGGCAACAAATGGGGCGACAATACACCTTTAGTTGCTAACGTGATAGCTTCTACATAATCCTTGGATTTCTCAATGAAATGTGCAATTCTGTTATGTATGTGATCTATCTTTGAATCATAATACGTTAATGTTGCTAACAAATCCTGTACTTCCATAATTTGAACGATATTATCTGAATGTTCATTTAACAAATCCATAATTTTATTGATTGAAGCTAACTGATCCCTTAGTTCTGACATAATCAATTCATCTTTATGAGTCAAGAACTCAATTTTCTTATTTTGATTACTAATTTTAAGACGATTGGAAAGTCCTAAACCTAAACTTGCAACAGACCCAAAGATGCTTAATGCAGCATAAATGAACGGATTCCGTCTTTCTTTTTGTTCGTGTCCTACAGTCCACATCAAAAGGTCATAAGCCAAAGATCCTGTCTCTCCAGTCTTATTCTTTAAGTCATCAGATAGCATCTCTGCAACTTTTAATGTTGAGCTAAGCAAACTCTTAGTAGTCAAATGAAAATGTCTCCTATGCAACTCATCCAATGATGCAGAAAACCTTGAAATGGCGGTTCTTAAGCTAGTGACATCATTCTCTTGAAGAAAAATTGCTTGCATATGCACTTCGACAATTACGTTGGTTGATGTAATAAAAATGTCTTCTTGTCTTTCAACTATATTTCCATATTTAAAATATATATTCTTAGTCTTAGAACTCATCCCATACGAAAAAAATGTCTGAGCGAACAATATCACTCCCAACAACAAAAAATTCATCTTTGAAACCTGTAACGAGAAAAAATATATGTAATTACTCCTGTATTAAAAAGAAAACTTTTAAATTAAAATTAAAATTTTTCCTCACTTCTTTTTAATTTCTTATGTGAGACAATGGTACTATTCTCTCATCCGTGGGTTGGGCTACATTTTGAATTCTAAACCTATTGGCCGTTAATATTTCCAAAATGTTAAATGGGCCCTCAAACTTAGGTGTTAGTTTATAGTTGAGCCCTTTTCTGACATTGATTTGAATATAGATGTTATCACCCACGGTATATGTTTTAGTTGGTTTCGCTATTTTATCATGATTCCTTTTCATTATGATTTGTGATTCTTCTAAATTCTTTCGAAGGATATCATATCGACTTATACTTGCATTTATACATTCTTTTAAAGGATTTGATAGATTAGTTGTAGGCGTTAATACATGGAAAGGTGTTCTAACTGGGGTACCATACAATGCTTCATGCGGTGACATTTTAATTGATATATGATATGAATGATTCAGAGTACTCAGTGCCGCCGGTATTGCAATATCCCAGTTGGGGTCTGATCCCCCTAGTGTTACCCTTAATATATTTAATATCTTCCTATTTGCTCTTTCCACTAGCCCATTCGACTCTGGGTGATATATCATGGTATTGATCTTCTTTATTTTGAGGAATTCACACAATGAGGTAAGAAAGTGATTATTAAATTCACCACCCGAGTCTGAGATTATCATGTGTGGAATTCCATGTTTACAAATGTAACACTCGTAAAACTTCCTAGCGCATTCAATCGCAGTTTTAGTTTTAAGCGCTATTAGTTCTGTATATCGAGTTAAAGCATCTATAATTACTAAGAGGTGCTTATTCCCTCTGTCTGACTCGTAAAATCCTGTTAACAAATCTAAATGTATTCTTTCAAAGGGTTGATTGGGAACAGGATAAGTTCCTAAGCTAACAGGTGTTTTCGTATGCCCTTTGTTTTCCTGACATGTGCGACAATTAGCTATGTGTCTTTTTATATCTGTAAGCATTGTATGCCAATAAAACAATGATTTGGCTTTCTGTGACATTAATGAGAACCCAGGGTGTCCATGTAATGGATTTGAATGCAACCAATTCAGGACAGTGGAAACAAGTGAGTTTGGTACTACTACCTGGTCGTTAGTTACATGTGGTGTATTGCGGGTTTTCCTTGTCACAGTCCTACACAGAATATTATCTTTGATTACATAATTCTGCTGCTTATACTTTATATATTCTTTTTCTTTATGATTGCCTTTCAAAGCATTTATAATTGTTTCTATTTTCTGATCTTTTCTTTGCTCAGTCTGTAACAATTCAGCACTCCAGCCTAAATCTTCTTGTTCAGATATTGTTTTTACAATAGGCATGGATGTTGATATATCTATTAATTCAGCTAAAGACTCCGTACAAGATGACACGGGGTTGCGTGATAATGCATCCGCAATGATATTTGCTTTCCCAGGTAAATACCCGATTCTTGCGCCAAAATCTTGAATGATTAAATGCCACCGAGTTCGTTTAGGGCTGTGATTGAAGCCTTTAAAGAACTCTGTTAGTGGTTTATGGTCAGTAAGAACCTTAACGGGATAACCGTAAATTATGAACTTAAAATGCACTAGCGAATTAACAATAGCTAGTCCTTCCTTGTCTATTACTGCATATTTACTTTCGGAAGTTCTCAATTTTCGAGAATAGAAAGCTATCGGGAAAAACTGTTTATCATATTGCTGAAGCAATACCCCTCCCACTCCTAAGTCTGAGGCGTCTGTTGCAATGAAGAATTCCTTACCGAAGTCAGGAAATTTTAAGATAGGAGAACTACACAGTTCATCTTTCAAAGTATTAAACGCCTGTTGATGTTGCTCAGACCATATGAAATCTACGCCCTTCTTCGTAAGATCAGTTAAAGGAGCGGCTATTATTGAATAGTTGCGTATAAAACGCCTGTAATATCCACTACAACCCAGAAATTGCTGTATTCCCTTGACATTAGTAGGTATGGGAAAATTACGTATAGCCGACACCTTATCATGGACTACTTTAAGACCTTGGCTTGACACCATGAAACCCAAATATACTAATTCTGTTTTGAAAAATTCACACTTACTAATCTTTACCCTTAAGTTATGTTGTCTTAATCTCTGTAGTACTAGTTCTAACTTACGTAGATGTTCTTCTAAGGTGTTGGAAAAGATTACAAGATCATCCATATAGGCATGCAATATATCCCCTAACAAGTCTCCAAACACTATGTTAATCATTCTTGTAAATGTTATAGGAGCACAACGTAAACCAAAAGGCATCCGTAAAAATTCATAATGTCCCCTGGCTGTGCTGAAGGCTGTGTATGGGATACTATCTTCTTCTAATGATATCTGGTGAAAGCCTTTAAGTAAGTCCAAACTGGTAAAATATTTATTCTGACCTAACAAAGACAAAATATCGTCAGTACATGGCACTGGGAATCGATCAGGGATCGTTTCCTCGTTTAGACGACGAAAGTCGACACAGATACGCCATGTTCGATCTTTTTTCGGTACAACTATTAAAGGAAAATTATAAGGGCTATTTGATTTTCTAATGACTCCTTCCTCTAACATTTTACCTACTTCATCATTTATTTCATTCTGGAATTTCATAGGGAGTCTGTACGAGGGTACATATATAATTTTCTGTTTGTCTTTTAACCTTATTTGATGCTCGATCACATCTGTTTTCCCTAAGGATCCATCCGTAGTGGAAAAGACATCTGTATATTTATTTAAAAGTTCAAAAATTTTCTGCTGAATTTCTTCGTCTTGAATGTCCTTACTGATTTTATTTTTAATAGATCGTAAAAGGGAATCATCCGCAACTGATTGAGAGTGATTGATTTCAGCAACGGTAAGAATACGATGTTTATAAACTTCTACATCCAAGATATGTTGATTTTTGTGAATTACTAAAGTGTTATTTAAATGATTACAGACTTCGATATTACATTGCTGATGTGAGCCTACTGTATAAATAGCTTGTGTGACAGACAATCCGTTGGTTTTCAAAGTATCGGAAAGGATTAATATTTCAGATCCCGGTAGTGTTTTCTTTATTTGCACTATTAAATTCGAAGGTATGTTTGGTTCGATATATTGCGTGCAATATTGGTGTGCTACTGTCTTAAGCACACATTTGAGTATGAGTTGTTTTCAGATGTATTTAGATGGTTTATTGAACACATCTTGGTGGTTTTTAAGTTTTATTGTATATAAACAACTGAGTTAAACATCTCCATCACTGGAGGAAGCTGTGTTGGTCCACATGACCAATTCTGGTGAAGTTTAGATAAGAACTGAACAAATTACTGATATCCCAAATATCGTATGCTTGGTTTACTTTAGACACGTGACGGAATCGGAAGACACCTGCATCCGGTGACGTCACAAACTTTCACACGAAGAGTTAATGTGTTGACACTAAGAAAGAATGACAACTTAGCATCTTACATCCTGTACACAATTTGAGTTGACCATAGCAAATCTCACGGCCAGCTCTTCCAACCAACATGACATATTACGTCATTTGTTTTAAACATGTAATATTACTATTCTAATCATTACATATGTACTCGTCAAGGATGGCCTGGTATTTGATGAATAACTGAGGGTCCTTAGATTTTTTAAGGGACATCAGCTGGGCAAAAGCCCTACCAAAATTTATCTCTGGTTGGCTATCACTCTTGAAGGGTAGTTGCACCGTGTATCTTCCGTTTGCGTACCGTGTAGTATGCTTGAAGAGATCAACGGCCTGTGCCTCAAGATGGCTGAAGGGTTCATTGCTTATGCCCACAGCATCGAGTTTCCAAAGATTCTCGACGGGGGGCTCTACCCCCACAGGGTCTGTTACGCTGATGCGGTTTAGTGTGAGCGACAGACTATCAACCTCTGGGGGTTCTGTCCCTTCCCGTGACCAATCTGGCAGCTCTCCCCAAACCACATATCCACCTGGTGTACTGAACAAGTTGACACCCTTGATAATGTGAGTGCGCTTGAGGAGTCGGGGAAGGTAATCGGCTCCGAGGATGATCTCTATGCCAGTGGCATTGTCATCTGGCTGCCTGTCTGCAAGACGTAGACCACTAGCCTCTAGAGTGCGAACTGCATGGGTATATCCAGGCGTCCTTATGTTCTTCCCCACGTTCGGGTTGACAATGGCAACGACCTTATGCTTGCGGCGACCAATTTTCAAATTGAACTGTACTAAGTCTAAACATTGGTTCGTCCATGTTGAACGAGTTGAGGTGGAACACGATTTTTCCGACAGGTGCAAGGTTCAGTGACTTGACTACATTGGGATGAAGAAATGTGCGTTGGGCACCACAATCCAGGAAAACTCGGGTGGTGTGTTTAAGTTTTCCATTAATTAGATCGCCAGTGAAGGTGGGTAGAACAGCAGGGTTTATTTCGTTCGCCTGGTTGGTTTGTTCAGTCTCACTCGAGGCTATATAATTAAGTTGAACCGAAGGTGGGTCTACTCTTGGCCCATCAGGTTGGTGACCCACAGTCAAGATGTTAGGGCAGAGAGGCAATTTGTGACCACGTTGGCAGTTCTGGCATGAAACATGGGCGGTGCAATCACGGGCAACATGTTGCAGCGAAAAACATTTAGTGCAACAGCCTAGTTGGTTCAACCGCGTTAATCGGCTATTTAAATCGGGGAACCGGGGGCATTTTGTAGATGAGTGACCATTGTGGTCACAGAAAACACAATTGTACCGAACAGGGTTACCTGCTGGTGGGGAAGCTCTGGCCGGCTCCGGTGCACGCTTATGAGTGGGTTTTACTGGGTTTTGGGTTGGTGTGGATGGTGTCTTTGGCTTGAGAGCATCACTGATTGTTCTAGGTAAGGGCTTAGCCAATTTTGTAGTTGAATTGCTGTTTACTCCAGAGTTAGAAGGTTTAACAGGAAGCCGGTCTTTGCTTGGCTCCGTCAACAGTTTGGCTAGCTCCTTTGTGCGTGCATGTTCGTATAGTCCGTCCTTTAACTCTTGCAAGGACACGGATGTACTATTGCAACGGCGATAAACTGTCTCCAAGAGAGTGGAGTTTAGCTTACTCAGGATGGCATGCTCCAACAGATCTTCGGACATGGGGGCTTTGGTCACTTGCACGTATTCTTCCTCAGCATTGTTCCCTCCATCAGAAACCGTCTGAGGTCAGGGCCATCATCCGCCGGGGGACTCATACTAAAGAGCTTCTTACGCAGCAAATGACGGTCAAGATCAGGGGATTCGTACTCCTGGACAAGGTTAGCGATGGTCCTCTCGTACAAACCCTCTGTCCAGATCCTGTTTCCAGCAAGACGCCAGGCTGGTCCTCTTAGGCACCGTAAAAGGATCTTGTACTTATCCGCTGGGGAATATTTGGGAGATTCGTGGATGGTTTGACGGAAAAGGCTCCACCAACCCGTCCAACGTTCCCTACGACCTTCGAAGATGGGGGGATCAGGCTCAGAGGCAACGGACACATAAACAGTATGCGGGCTTGCGCCAGGTGTTTGATTCTGGGCTTGGTCGCCAGTGGACTTATGGAACACAATGCGACTGAAGGCCGTTTCAATTCGTTTTGCACAGTCAACCAGCATTGGGTAATTCGCCACAACGGTCGAATGTTTATAATGAGAGCACCAAAACTGTTTGTATTCATTAAGTTTGTCCCTGATACCTCCGATGTGAACGCTAAAGTGATCCAACCCAGGGGACGTCATGCGTGAAAGATCGACTGAACTTAGGCTATGGAGGGCCAGATCTGCGTCCTCACATAGAAATTTGAAATCGACCTCCTGTTGCTCAAGCCGTGAGTTAAGTTCCTCCAAGCTGAGAGCTTCAGCCTGAGGTTGTGGAGGGTTACTGAGATTAAGAAGTTGTAAAGACATTTTGGATAAAACCTGTGGATGTGCGGAGTTTGCAAATTCAAAGTTAAATAAATTCTTAAGATTTATGGGTATGTCTGAGGAATGGAAACACACCCTACTCAAAGGGTTTGGGAAACTTGTGCGGCTATGTGTGCACAAGAAGTTACCACGGATTGGTTACATGCACAATGAAAAAGTGTGGTAAGTGGCAACGACAATTTACAACTACTGTATATAGTATAGGCTAGCACAAAAAGGACAAAAGTAAATAGAATTTAGATAGTCGCAAAAAATTACTCAACGTGACTAGTAGCACATGGAAATCGCAAAACAATTCAAACACCACTCGCGCTAGGGCTAAACTTGAAATCACCTCATGCAAAGGATAACTAAATCTCACTCACATTAGAGGACATTAAATAAAGCTTTCCTCACACAGAGGTTCAACGCAAAAGTTCCTCACAAAAGGGACAAAAGCGCAAAATTACGCTAAAGCTGAGGGTAAAATTATTGACGCACTTAAGTGGTAATCACAAGTAAAATAAGATACACTACACATGGGTAAGACGACCTTTAACAAACTTTGAAGTGTCTACGTGAAGTTGTAGACTTAGCAATATCGCGCTAAAAGTTCTGTGACTAAGGACACGGGGTTAAGCTTAGAAGAGGTGTTAGTAAGAAAATTACAGCAATTGCACAAAGGATGGTAAACCGAGGTACAAAAATTATGGAAAAAGTAGATTGGCAAATTAAGTCGAACAGAGCAATATGAAAGGTGCTCGCCTGGAGCAGTAAACAATGAAGTCTGAACAACGAAAGTGATATACCTTAGTCCCAGTGTCTCGGAGCTTTCTGGTTAAATGCCAAAATTAGGTGAACAGATCATATGAACCGACGGACATAGAACTTCGCAAGTTAATATTAAAACATGCAGCATGCAACCTAAATCTGTGACCTGAACATTTATAAAGTTCTGTCGTCTCAGAACTCAAGAACTCATAAATAAACCTGGTTACACTGTCTTCCTTAAGCGTGTGTCAAATACTATAAAATTACAAAACTCTTCTCTCGTTCCAACTCAACTCTGGGCATTACACTTTCTACAATGTGGCTGGTGCATGTGGGTAAGTGTGGTATAGCGAGGTATTTCTTGCCTAATCAAGCTAGGTTACGTTAATTTAATGATCCAAAACTCAAAGGTGGGAGATCCGGTTCGAAGGACCACTTGTGTGGAGAATTTTTATTTTAATTAAATGTTGGAGTGGGAACTTAATCCAGGAAAGTCTCCCTACAGCAATTACCCAAAGCTCAACGGGGAGGATAATGAGCACTTACTCTCGGGACACAAACGCCCTGCTAATACTTTACTGCCATAGTTCACTAACCTTCACTCTTAAATACAAAAGGAGGAAATTTTACTGTCCAGAGGCCGGAGAACTCCACACGTAAAATTAGAAATAATTTATGGCCTACTCTAGCTTTGTCAGGTCTATAGTCATCTCACTCTTAGGCTCTGTTTCGACTCCGTCCCAGTGACCCCAGAGAGATGCTGGACAGGTATCTTACGTTAATGCAATTAGAGACAATAAAAAATGGGAGCAGTGGAGTATAAAAGTATAAAGTAAAGTTAAATAGGGATCTTCACCTTCAAAGCACTAAGTTAAAGAGCGTACAATCGCTGATACCAACTTACCTATATCTACAGTGGCTTACTCTCAACATCTTGGGTACTTCTGACCCGTCTCATAGTATAAGTTGGTAAAATTCATATAATGGGGTTAAAGATACCAAAATTTGTAATCTATTTCAAATGATTTATTACAGTAAAAAGGAATGGAAATAACTCAATGATTTATACACAACAAAATTAAAAATTGGAAAGAATATCAGTATCTCAATTATAAGTTTTTCATATGATAAAATGAATAAGTGAAACGAGAATCAATTTACAACACAAAATATTGAAAATATTAAACGGAATTAACTCGTGGATTAATTCTCAAACAGAATAAATGGAATCAAAATATTCTGATAAACAATTTGTGCAGTAGGCTGCTGTGAGGTCCCAACATGTGGTCAGTAACCTCAAGCAAATACCAAGACCAAAAATTATGAGTTCATTAATTTCCATGCACGCAGCCGGAAAGATGTAATGCCAGAATAATACCTAAACTTAAGTTATGAGACAAATAGAAACTTATCTAAAGGGGGAATGGCCATTAGTTGAACTCACAAGATTTTATATGTTGTGGGCGCCCGTGTCCTGAAAGTGGCAGTCTTCAGTTTGCTCACTAGGCCTACAGCACCTATTTTGCAGAGTCAGCGGCCCCCTCCAACTAGCCCCCAAGACTGGAACCGACGTACTGTGGAATTAGCAGCTTTGCACTAACACTGGTTATCTGCTTGACCTCCTCTACGTAATCTGGTTAGTTATTGTGTAAGGGGACAGGCTAGTGATGGAGAGTGGGAGCACGAGGTTGACATTGGAGCCTGACTTGGCAGCTCCGCTTAGTACCGTGGCCTGTAAGTTTGTGAGGTCGAGTTCAGATCAGTTGCGTCCTCCTTCCTTCCCCAAAAAAAGCGTATCTTGATGCGTAGGCCTATGGTCTTGAGGTGCCAACTCTCATTTAGGACAGGCTTGAAATACTTGTGCCTTGTGAATTTTAAGCAATACACTTATTTAGAATACAAGGAGAAATCTTGCAACTCCAGGGGACAAAGATAATCCTAACTCTAAACATCTGGCATACAGAATAAAAATGAAACTAAAATGTAATTTAGCAAGACGGGCTTACGTGTGTGGACAACCATACCTCCTAGACTAGCAGACTTGAGTTGTAATTAAGAGATTTAAAATACCTAAATACTTAAGGTAGAATAATGAATACAAAAACATAAAATTATTTATCTTGAGACACTCGCTTAAGAAAGACACATTACTCACATTTTTCCCTGCCGTGACGTTACGAACAATAACAAAGTCTACGTATAAACTATGAAGAAGAAGAGTAGTGAAGAAAATTCTTCACATAAACACTACAACTTGAGTTGGCCATAACTGTAAAAGCTTATAGTTGGTCAGTACTCCAAGACCAGAGAACCAATGATGAATACTTTGCTAGTAGTTCAGGGCAACGAGGTTCAAGAAACTGAAAACAACAAAATACAAACTTACTAAATTTGTTAAAAAGAAATTCCATAGCAAACAAAGAATTGATAATAGTTTGATTTAACTACAAAACACCACAAACATGAAATAGAATATATACAAATTTCAGTAAAGAAATATACTTACATCTGTGTTACTCTAAGCTACATCCAATACAAGCGAAACGAATTTCCAAAGAAATGTTCTTTACACTTTGAAGACTTCTTCTACTCTGTCAGTCTTCAAAAAACCTTGATCCTATTTCTAGAACATATACTGTAATTGTTACAGTGTAATTCCAACACTGATAACTACCAGGATAAACAATCTTTTCAAGAACTACTCAACAACAATTGACAAACAAATTACAGCAGTAACAATCCAAAACAGACTGAACAATGTTTACGTGTAAAACGGACAAAATATCTACAATACAATTTAACCCTAATCACCAAGTTGGAAAACAGAGCTTATTAAATGATTATATACGCAAATGGTTTCTATAAATGCTGCATTTACAATATATATATATATATATATATATATATATATATATATATATATATATATATATATATATATATATATATCTATATATATATATATATATATATATATATATATATATATATATATATATATATATATATATATATATTTGGGCTCAAGCCATGGCGTCCTGATGGAAGGTTCCTTTTTGGTAGCTTCCTTGGGTATATCACTACTAAATATTCCCAGAGAATTTAACCACAGGTTATCACAGAATTCTAACTTCTGGAGCGAGTATCCTAAAGGTTTCCCTTTTAAGACATCGTATATCAACAGGGGACGCATGTATTAACGCGCCACATAGCTATCTACACCCCAAACAGAGTTAACACTTCGGTGTGTAGGGGCGGAGAATAGCTGGGAGCCGTTCCACAGCTAATCTCATTCGTGGCTACTTTTGGTACTCGAGACGTAAACAAACGGGCGCCATTGCTAAATGACGTCACGTCCGTCGTCATCCTTCTGCTAGTAGCTTGCCTTACTTAGACGGATTTTCCCTACGCTCTTTTCATCAACCTGCATCTTCGTCTTGTCGCTACCTTCGGCCTCGCCTTCTTCTGGAAAGTTGAGTACAAGGTTCCAGTATTGTTTAATTAAGCTCTGACCGTAAAGTAAATTTTACTTTTCGAGATATTTGATGTTTTGTGGCAGAGCTGTGCCTCGACCGGACCCGCCATTTTATGGCGTGGCTGTTGTTTGCATGCCTTATTTAGTTAGCCTCAACAGCGTTTTTTCCGGCCTCTTTAACTAATTGATACTATTAGTTATTTAGTATTCATAGCTAGGAACTTTTATATCGTGTTTTGACGCCTTTTTATCGGTCATCGACTGACCCCATACCAGTTGGCTACTATAGCCCCTAGGCCAGAGCGCCTATATCAGTGTTCATGCATGATATTTATCAGTGATCCTAGGTTAATTATGAAGATAGTGGCATTATTTTACAATACTTTTGACTGTGATGCAAGTGTTTTCGCCTTCAGGGACCATATAAGGGACAGGTTAGATAGTGAGTCTTTCTAACCTAACCTACACGTAGGACCCCTATATGCTTCCTTCATCCCCTGCCTTAGGGCATCCCCTCTGCATAACCTTGCTCCCCCTACCACGTAAGGGGTTCAAGCTCTTATCAGAGTATTATATCGCTTCTCTGTCCTCCCTAAGGGAATGATTCCCACTTAGGGTTGCGTCCGAGAATGAGGAACGACTAGTCCTTCCTCTATTGCTGGGGTTAGGTCTCCGACCATCCCTGCAATAGCGATACGTCTTCCATCCTTCCTAGTTCAGGATGTAACATCCCTGCTCTAGGTTAGGTTTTGGAGGGGTTTGTTGCGTACCTTGCTGAAACAATACCCATGCAACGTTTTCAGACAAGCTGCCTTACCTTAGGCTAGGGAGTGTCCTCCCTTCCTCGGTGGCCGCTCTGGTACAGAACCTCCTCCACAGAAGACCCATCTCTTCTCCCCTCCCCACCTATCTCTTGTATGGCCTAGCCTATACTTTGGTTAGTCTATACACATCTGTCCCCTGTCCTACAACTCCTCCTTAGGGTGGAGTGTTAGGGCTACCTTGAGCTCCTATGTGCAGTCCGCTCTGGTACATATACCCTTCATAGTGTCCTATGGGGTTAGCCACTGGATGCGTTCTGTCTGCAGGGGTCCCCCCCCCCTCTTGGGTGTTCCCTAGCCCTCCCTTGGGCTACCTTAGCTCCCGGTCCTCTGCGGCCCCTGCTTCTGGGTGGTAGGGCTAGTCTCTATCATGGGTACACCCTCTCTGGAGGGATGTCTTGGGGTCCGTGGCCGGACCCCCTACATCCCTCCTTCTGTCTCTTTCACTATCCTGGTGCCGGTCCCTTGCCGCCTCCACTGTCGGCGATACCCACCTCCTACCTTGGTGACTTATCCCTTACCTCTGGGCCGCCAGTCCTCCGTGTGCCGGGGGACTGCCGGCTTCCAGCCGATGGCCTCCCTCCCTCCTCATAGCTCTGGTCGTCCGTCCACCGGCCGGCCCCCGGATTGCCGGCATCCGCTGCCAGCAGTTCGGTTCTGCTATAACCACCCTTGTCCCTGTCACCAAGCAGGCTACCTACGGCTGCCGGAGCCGCCGCTCCCTGCCGGCGTGCCGCCGGCACGCGGCGGCCGCCACCCTGGTATTGCTCTTGACTTCTATATTGTCTTCCTTAATGCCAGAAACTCTGCTGGAGCGGCCTCCGGCGTGCCGGCGGTCTGCCGGAACCTTCCGGAGGCGTCAAGACGACTTGCACCCCCTTCTACTAGCTATCATCTGGTATTGATAGCCCTACACTGCAACCAGATGACTTGTTTACGTAAATGGATCGGTATTTTATTACCGTTCTATTAGTAATCATGCTGTCTTCTTGCATATCACAGATTTCCAGCATGCTGTGTGTATCTTAGCACGGCTGGTTGCCGGAAACCGTTACCCTATGGGATCTTCTAGTCCCCAATTCTGGAACTGAGTGGCCTCAGTCCTAGCCTTATATCCTTGACAATTTCCAATAGAATTCCCACTGCCCTACGGGCATTCTATGTTGAATTCTATCCTGTGCCTTCGGTCACTTCGGATTGTCCATGGATGAAGGTTACGGTAACCAGCCGGGCGAGATACACGGAGTATGTACCTATCCTCTCTCAGCCCATCCTCTGTGCATCACACCTATTGTCAAGTTAAAATTAATGATTAATATTTAACTTTAGTTTAAGAGTCATTCTTATGGCCCCCCCATACTCATATTCTCTTTCTTTTACAGGAGGAGCAGATGAAGTGTCACCACGGCTTCTGTGCAGTGAAGCGCCCGCACTTCTACGGGCATACGGCGTGTAGGACCCACGCCCCTTGTGCCAACAAGAAAGGGGATCTGAAGTTCTGGGACCCGCAGAACTGTATGGTCTGCCAGGATCGCCTGGTCGATGCCTTTCATAACCCTCCCTCAGCGGAGATCAGGGACGCTTCTCGGGATAAGCTACGCAAGTGGGTGCGTGGCTTCCAGAAGAACGCCACTGGACCATACCTGGCCACTGAAGACATGAGGGCCTTACTGTTCCCAAAGGCCTCCCCTGATTCTGTGGTACCCAAAGACCAGATCCCCACCGTCCAGATCACGGTGAAACCCGACGTAATCATGGCCCAGTCCATGCACGAGTGTCGTCTGGATTCCGAGAACGATGAACACATGTCGGATATTTCGGAGGACACGGAGAAGACCCTCATGGCCCAAGGCGCGGAAGATGAAGAGGACCAGGTGGAATACATCGAGTCGGAGCAGGAGGTCGCTCCGCCTTCCATCACCGCCCCTACTCCTACACCGACGGAAGTGTCTCTCCCGTCTACCTCCGCTACCCCGGAACCCATCCCATCCGCCCAAGAGATGTTCCGGATGATTAAAGCCCTTATGGAAGAGAAACTTCAAGTGACTCATGAGTTCATCAGGTCCATGGGAGGGTCCAAAGAACCGAAGAAGATCTCGGTTAAGGACCTCCCTGCATGCTCACATGCCAACCCTTGGAGGTATGCCGAGCATATGGTTATCGCGACCGGCAGGATCTTTATCAGCGATAAGATCGGCATGGTCCCCCTGGAAGAAGTGGAGTTCTTCCCGAACTTTGAGGCTTACCCGGACTGTTACGTCCGGCTTCGTTCTGAACCTGCCTCTAAAGAAGAGACCGAACCCAAGGAGGTGATAGTGTTCGATCTCTCGAAGGCTCAGGCTATGCTAGCCACCGCATTCAAAAGTAGAGGTTTTACCTGCTCTAAGCTTCCGGCCCTGAGCAAGAAGCACCCTACTTACGTCGCACCCGACGATGCAGTCCTTCCCTTCACGGAAAAGGCCTTCGCTGCGTGCCACAAGGCTGTGGAAGAAGGAAAACCCTGCCCTGCACTGGAGGAGTGCAGACCCTTCTCCATGGTAACTCCCCCCGACGCTCGACACTGGAAGGATATCCAGCATACCTTCGTGATGGGAAAGTTAGATCCTGACGTAGCCGGACGTCAGTTTAACGAGGACCTCCCGAAACTCAATGACCATCTCCTTCGTCGGGAACAAGATACGAAGGAAAGGCTCGCAGCATCCATGTCCCTCCAGGTACAACTTGATATCATGGCTGGTGACACCAGAGCCCCAGACCACTACATGGTACTCGCCAAATCGCACATGGCGACTCTGGTGAAGGACTTGTACCACTTCATGAAGGCTCGGAGAGCCTGTCGAGAATTCGTGTTCTCAAGTGCCACTGTGAAACACGAACCCCGGAGGCTGATTTCCTCCAACATCTGGGGTAAACACCTCTTCCCCTCCGATCTTGTGAAAGAGATCACTGACAAGGCTGCCACTGAGAATAGGAACCTTCTCAACAAGTGGGGCATGTCAAAAAAGAGGAAATCCTCTCAGGACGATGGCCCTCAACCTAAGAGGAAATCCTCCAAGCAAAACCCCCAGCAACGTCAACAGCGACGACAGTTTCCGGGACCCGCTACTCCCCAAGTGGCTGCTCAGCCGCAACAGACCTTTCAGTTGGTCACCCAACCGGTTTTGTCCCAGTCACCGGTTTTCACCCCTGCCTTTGAGCAACGGACAACTACCTTTCGTCCCAAAGGTAGAGGCTCAAACAGGGGTGCAAGCAGAGACGCATCTCGCCGCCCCTCCAGAGGCAGAGGAGGAAAGGGAGCTAGCGGCCGAGGCAGTAAGCCCTCGGGACACCAGAAGCAATGAAGTGCTTCCGGTGGGAGGAAGACTCCGCCAATTCCAGGATCGTTGGACCTTCGATCCCTGGGCACACAGCATCGTCAAGAAAGGACTAGGCTGGAGTTGGACTCAACCACCCCCAACCTTCCAGCAATTCTTCCAACGATCAACCCCCCTTCTGGAAGAATATGTCCTAGATCTCTTGAACAAGAAGGTGATAAGGAGGGTAAAGTCCACCAGGTTCCAAGGGAGACTGTTTTGCGTCCCCAAGAAAGACTCCGACAAACTCAGAGTCATTCTGGACTTATCCCCCCTCAACAAGTTCATAGCGAACGACAAGTTCAAGATGCTGACTCTTCAACAGATAAGGACCCTTCTGCCTCGAGGTTCTTACACGGTCTCCATAGACCTGGCGGATGCCTACTGGCACGTTCCAATGAACCATCACGCTTCCTCCTACCTAGGATTTCGACTCCAAAGGAAAAGCTACGCCTTCAGGGCCATGCCCTTCGGCCTCAACGTGGCCCCTCGGATCTTCACAAAGCTGGCGGACACCATAGTACAACAGCTCCGCCTCCGAGACGTCCAGGTGATGGCCTACCTCGACGATTGGCTAGTCTGGGCTCCATCGCCCGAGGATTGTTTAAAATCCTGCAGCAAAGTCACCCAGTACCTAGAACACCTGGGATTCAAGATAAACGTGAAGAAATCTCGCCTATCTCCAGCTCAGAAGTTCCAATGGTTAGGAATCCAGTGGAACCTTCAGTCACACCGCCTTTCCATCCCCCAGAAGAAAAGGAAGGAAATAGCAGGGTCTGTCAAGCGACTACTGAAATCCAAGCGGATCTCAAGACGCCAGCAGGAACGAGTTCTAGGCTCTCTACAGTTCGCCTCAGTGACAAACCCGGTGCTTCGTGCACAGCTAAAGGATGCCGCGGGAGTCCGGAGACGTTCTGCATCCATCGCTCGAAGAGACCTCAAGAGACGGCTCCCAAACAGACTTCGACTTCTCCTCAAGCCGTGGTCGGAAGCAAAGGCCCTGAAAAGGTCCATCCCTCTTCAACACCCACCTCCATCACTCAACATCCACACGTACGCTTTGCTGGAGGGTTGGGGAGGTCACTCCCACCAAAAACAGGCTCAAGGCACGTGGTCTCCACTATTCAAGACGTTTCACATCAACATCTTGGAGGCCATGGCGGTCCTTCTAACACTGAAGAAACTCTCCCCGCCTCCCTCGATCCATATTCGTCTAACCCTAGACAACTCGGTGGTAGTTCGATGTCTCAATCGCCAAGGCTCAAGATCGCCCCAGATAAGTCAGGTGCTTCTAACAATCTTCCTCCTGGCAGAGAGGAAGAAGTGGCACCTATCTGCAGTTCACCTACAAGGATTCCGCAACGTGACGGCGGACGCTCTATCCCGGACAAGCCCGATTGAGTCGGAATGGTCTCTAGACGCAAGATCATTCTCCTTCATCTCCCACCAAGTCCCGGAACTTCAGATCGATCTCTTCGCAACGAGCGACAACAATCAACTTCCTCGTTATGTGGCCCCGTACGAGAACCCCAAGGCAGAGGCGGTGGACGCCATGTCCCTGGATTGGAACAGAGTGTCCAAGATCTACCTGTTCCCTCCCACCAACCTTCTGCTGAAAGTCCTCTCCAAGCTGAGAACCTTCAAAGGGACAGCGGCCCTAGTGGCTCCCAAGTGGCCCCGGAGCAACTGGTACCCCCTGGTCCTGGAGCTGCAGCCTACGCTGATCCCTCTCCCGGGCCCAGTTCTCTCCCAGCAAGTACAGAAGTCGACTGTCTTCGCTTCATCATCGAAAATCAAGGACCTTCATCTCATGATTTTCTCTCCCTAGCCGCGAAGAAGAGGTTTGGGTTCTCGAAGAAAAGTCTAGACTTCCTCGAGGAATACAAGACCGAATCCACAAGACGGCAATACGAATCATCTTGGAGAAAATGGGTCTCATTCGTCAAGGGCAAAAAATCCTACGGAAATCACCATTGATTTTTGCATGTCCTTCTTTATTCACCTTCATGGACAGGGCTTAGCAGCCAATACGATTTCTACTTGCAAATCGGCCTTGACTAGACCACTGTTGTATGCCTTCCAAATTGATCTGTCCAGCGACATCTTCAATAAACTGCCGAAAGCATGCGCTCGTCTACGCCCAGCACCCCCACCGAAACCGATCTCCTGGTCATTGGACAAGGTGCTCCATTTCGCCTCCAACTTGGATAATGATTCATGCCCTCTCAAGGATCTGACTCAGAAAGTTATATTTCTCTTTGCTCTTGCTTCAGGAGCCCGAGTCAGCGAAATAGTGGCATTATCAAGAGAAGAGGGTCATATCCTTTTTACTGATTCAGGAGACCTTACCCTCTCCCCGGATCCGACGTTTCTCGCCAAAAACGAATTACCCACCAAAAGATGGGGCCCTTGGAGAATATGCCCCCTGAAGGAAGATGCCTCTCTATGCCCAGTAGAGAGCCTCAAGGTCTATCTTCGCAGAACTTCGGACTTTGGTGGAGGCCAACTCTTCAAAGGAGAAACATCGGGCAGCGACCTGTCACTGAAACAACTAAGAGCGAAAATCACCTACTTCATTCGCAGAGCGGATCCTGACAGTACACCCGCCGTTCACGATCCTAGAAAAGTTGCATCGTCTCTGAATTTCTTTCAGAGTATGGACTTCGAAAGCCTTAAAAGTTTCACAGGCTGGAAGTCCTAGCGTGTTTTCTTCAAACATTATGCGAAACAAGTGCACGAAGTCAAACATTTTGTGGTAGCCGCAGGCAGTGTTATGAAACCTGCACCTAACTCTGCATAGAACAGCGAGTTACTTGGGACTCTAACTCTTCGGGTGCCTATGTTGACCCTCGAGCGATACGTAGTGATGTCGAAAACACTTAGTGCTTTCTTATAACTGTTCTTATCCCAGGTGAAATGTCATAGTCGTCACACGAGTGCCGCATGCCTAGAGCATGATGCGTTTTAATTAAAGACTGACGTTCCTCGAGAACGAGTGCCTACTTATAAATTTGAAATTCCCTTTCAGATTCAAGAGCAAGTCTTTATTACTATGTACATTATAATTTGTTGTAAATTAACTTTACATATTATTGCAATTCATTTAAATTTTCTGCAATTGTGAAATAAAATTCTTATTTTATTACTTGTGCGTCTCAATCCGCTCCTACTTTTACTATGAAATACATGTCTGTTAAGTTTTATTATCCCCTTCCTTATGGTTAATGAAGATACTAAGGTCTCAACCCTTATTATATATTCACCTTTGCAATGTAATATTCCAATACGAATACTTACTCTTTATACCTTAGAGACGAGACTATTCTCCTCTACATACAGTGTCCAACCACCACTCGTCTGCCTTCGAGAATGTTCCTATATGAATGCCAACCATTCAGTCTTGTCTCCAAGTTCTTCAGGTTCTTCTAGCAGGGTGAATAGCCCTTCGATAACCACTTTGATCTCGGCATGGCCCGTGGGAACTTCACTGCCAAGGGGGCAGGAAGGTTTCTTCCCTACGGTTCTTTTATTAAGATTACTATGCTACCTTGTTCAAAGCCTTTGGCACTTACCCAATAGGGGAAAATCTACCACGATACATTGATTCTCTGGTATTCTTCCATCAGGACGCCATGGCTTGAGCCCAAAAAACGGATTTTGAGCGAAGCGAAAAATCTATTTTTGGGTGAGATAGCCATGGCGTCCTGATGGACCCTCCCTGCTACTTCGTCCAGTTTTTAGGTCCCACCCTGCTCTGCTGTATCATGGCGATCGGCAAGCAACTGGCTTCAGGATGACGACGGACGTGACGTCATTTAGTAATGGCGCCCGTTTGTTTACGTCTCGAGTACCAAAAGTAGCCACGAACGAGATTAGCTGTGGAACGGCTCCCAGCTATTCTCCGCCCCTACACACCGAAGTGTTAACTCTGTTTGGGGTGTAGATAGCTATGTGGCGCGTTAATACATGCGTCCCCTGTTGATATACGATGTCTTAAAAGGGAAACCTTTAGGATACTCGCTCCAGAAGTTAGAATTCTGTGATAACCTGTGGTTAAATTCTCTGGGAATATTTAGTAGTGATATACCCAAGGAAGCTACCAAAAAGGAACCTTCCATCAGGACGCCATGGCTATCTCACCCAAAAATAGATTTTTCGCTTCGCTCAAAATCCGTTATATATATATATATATATATATATATATATATATATATATATATATATATATGTATATCTATATATATACAGTATATGTATATCTATATATATATATATATATATATATATATATATATATATATATATATATATATATATATATATACAGTGAACCCTCGTTTATCGCGGTAGATAGGTTCCAGACGCGGGCGCGATAGGTGAAAATCCGCGAAGTATTGACACCATATTTACCTATTTATTTAACATGTATATTCGGACTTTTAAAACCTTCCCTTGTACGTAGTACTGTTAACAAACTACCCTTTAATGTACAGAACACTTAATGCATGTACTACAGTACCCCAAACTAAAACAGGCACAAATATTAAAGGCGATTTTATATCATGCGTTTCCTAAACACCTAAAAAGCACGATAAAAAATGGCAACCAATGTTTTGTTTACGTTTATCTCTGATCATAATGAAGAAACAAACTCATTTAGTGTACTGTACACATATATGTATAGGTTAGTTTTTGCATCGATTATACTGTATTGATGTATACAGTATGTTGATTTTGTTATTACCAATGTTTTACTTAATTTTCCTTAGGACTTCCAAATGAAATGTTTTTCTTTATGACGCCACCTGAAACGACGGCGTCATAAAGTACGCTCAGTAAACAACCACGCTCAGAACAAAGAAGGCATTTAACGCGCATGATGAAAGTGATAAATAATGATATTTACAGTAAAAGCATTTACAAAATATGTTATTACAAATATTATTTACCGTATCTATATAAAATCATACAGTACATACTGTACGTAGCAAAGCAGGAAAACAATTTACGAGAGAGAGAGAGAGAGAGAGAGAGAGAGAGAGAGAGAGAGAGAGAGAGAGAGAGAGATTGTTTTACGTACGTAAATGTAAATTTTAAACAAAAAAAATATGATAGGCTTTTAAAACCTTCCCTTTAACTTAATGCATACAGTACTAAACTATAAAACAGACACAAATATTAAAATGTTTAAGTAAAAAATAAAGATTGTTACTGTACTCACCACGAAAGAAGTTCAAGAAAAACTTGAATGATGATGGCGATGAATTTGCTGCACAGTAGAAATGATGATGATGAAGCTGATGATGTCTTCTACTGTGCAGCCAATATTACTGTAGTATTTTACGTCTCTTCAGACGGAGGTGTCTTTTCCTGGGACACCTCTTCAACTTCTTCCTGAGACACTTCTTCAATTTCTTCTGAGGGCATTGTGATCGGAAGTTGCTGCCGCTGCTTCTTCTTTCGCAAGAGCATCCTGTAGGGAGCCATGTGTTCATCGATCTTGGTGCAGAATTGTACAGAACGAACCATATCCTCGTCCCACTCTTGCGACATTTCTTTCACCTCATTCGCAAGCTTGCAGAGCTTGGCAAGCCGTTCTAATTTTAAGACCGTTTCTTCGACATTTTCTTGGAACTCTTCCTGTGTTTCACTGTCTTCACTGCCCGATTTCGTCAGGTCTTCGAGGTCTGCGGCCGCGTAACTTCTACTGTCTTTTAACATAGTATCGAGAAGCGTCACCTTCTCAGCAATCGTCATCATCTTTCGGTGCTGTTTAGGCTCACTACCAGCCTTAGTAGAAGCAGAAGGCTTGGGAGGCATTGTACAGTAGGGTTTAACAGAAAGTTCAACTTAAAACAGTCGCACACAGCACAGATTAAACTTCACAAAGTTAAGAACGTCTACTCAGCAATACGCGGAAAGAGAAAGTGAACGATGCAGACCCGCGAGAACTGTGATGCTGGAAGTTGAAGATGCGGGCAAAACACCAATCACAGGCTAGATAACAAAACTTGAGTTTTGATTCGTCATCTATCAGCGCTTGAACCAATCACAACCCGTCTTACAGTACATGGTGCGTTGGTTACTCATAGAAGATGCCCCGCGCATACTGAACGTACGTAGATTAAGTACAATACCGTAATAATAATAAATAATGATAATAATACTGTACAGTAATAATAATAATAATAATGATTAATAATAATAACAATAATAATTTTATTAACAACAACAACAATAATAATAATAATAACAATAATAATAAAAATTTACGTACGTACGCTATTTTACGCCTCTCTCTCTCTCTCTCTCTCTCTCTCTCTCTCTCTCTCTCTCTTTCTCTCTCTCTCTCTCGTACGCTTACAGTACTTATTCGAAATGTGATTTTTGCAACAAAGAATATTATTGGATGCAGTACTGTACTACGTACGTATACATACAAAAGATTCATGGAAAAGAAGCACATCCATTACAGTACACACCATTCTAATATGGTATGACTGCATCTGATTTGCGTTTCATGTTCGATTTAATTTTACTACGTACTGAATTATCGTATGATCACATTCTCTTTTCGTGTTTTATTTCTTTCTGTGCTGAATTATATATCATATGTAATGCAATGAACAATCAGTAAGAGCAGATATTACTAATTACAGTATTAATGGAATTACAGGTAACAAAATATCGTATTTGGTTATCTTCAGATTTCGCGGTATTTTCGAATTTTCCGGAAAATCCGCGATATGTATATATATGGGTTATGGGAAAACCCCGCGAAGTGGTGAATCCGCGATTGTCGAACCGCGAAGTAGCGAGGGTTCACTGTATATATATATATATATATATATATATATATATATATATATATAAATATTTCTGTTTCGACCTGTGACGCCCGGTGAAAAGGGTCCTTCTTTACACTTTTCTGATATAAACCTTCCAAATATACCAGAGAAAGATAAAAGCATGGAATGCAGAGGTTACTACCCTCGCGCGAGCACCTTGTGGGTGTCGTGTATAAAGCAGGGGCGTGTGAAAACCACTATTCACAGGCTGTCTTCCATTTAGATAATTCCTTCATCAAAGGGAAGGGCCGTAACAGAGGCCCCAGAAACTGCACTTGAGCCACTCCACCGACGCCCGACGCGAGCGCCCTCTGAGATATCCTTCTGTTTTGGACTTGCTAGCTTGGTCTTAGATTTTTGTGTTCTCGGTGTTTTCACGTTTCGTGGATTATTTTCATCATGGCCGAAGCTCCAACTTCACCAATACCAATGTTAAGTACCATAGTTCGTTTTGACAGCTTTTTGCAGTACCGGGCAGTTGTACTCTTCCCAGTATTGTGTTGTTTTTTATTTCGACCGGCTTGGCCTTCCGCGGTGTCGGCAGCCATTGTTGTTTTGATTTGTCTCGCTGGAAATTTCATGTTAGTCTTGCCCATTTGGTACGCTGTCAGTTAGGTTCTTGGTTAAGTCACTGGCCTTACGCCTTTTTGAACCATTATTATTATTATTATTATTTCCTATGGTACTTTTTGCTAGCAAGTCCAGTCTGGACGAACAAGAATAGCGTTCTGGCTTTATTATAGTTTAGTACCCGCCCTGAGGCGTTCGTCAGTGGACTATATCCTTTTAAATTTTGTTAACGAGACGTTATTCTTCGTTCGTAGTCTTGTATTTGACGTTACAATTTTATTGTTATACTTATATCATATTATAGTGTGCTTAATTAGGTTCTTTATAGTGTAACCACGAGAGCGAGAGCATGGAGTTCTCGTTTTCTGTCGCTACAGTCACGAGTTACCCTTTCTCTCCTTTTCTTTCTTAGCCTCAAGTAGGAGAGGTGGATTTCCCGCTTTCCGTTTTATACGATCACGGGTTCTCCCTCCCCCCTCTCCCTCTACGGGTATATGATATTTTACGATTTATTTATTATGTGGTTACTGTTAATATAGCTAGCGTTATTAATAGGTCCTGTTCGTGTGTGAGTCATTGTTTTGGGCCAGCTTTATGACGCCACCTGTTCCCCTCGTAGTTCCGTCCTCTCCCCGCTACGGCTTGGGAGTAGGATCTGAACATTCATCCACTCCGCCATGAGGGATACTCATTGAGATTGGAACCTATAGTTATATATCATTTGGAGTGCAACCCTCTGGCAGGGCCTCATCCCCCCGGTGGTCCCTTGCACCCAGACTCCGGCCACGGCCATATCCACACAAAATATTCATTATTAATCACAACTTATTTATTCCGGACCTTTCACTGGACCTCCGGCTTCACCGGAGATCACCAATACGCTTAGCAATGATGTTAGCCTTAGCTTTTAGCTACTGCTTGTATTTTATAATTTATTTGTTTACGGGCCTATCACTGAATCCTCGACCCTGTCGGAGGTTCCGCAGCTTACATTAATTTATTTTATTCTTATTTTAATAATATTTATAGTGATACGCACCCATTTTAGATTGCTCCGGCACACTCTGGTGCAGGAAAATTTTATATTTAAAATATTCTAATATGGAGCTCTGGCTCTCATTCATTGAACCATTCTATGCACACATATTTAATGCTATCTAAACTCTGTTGGTAGATCTTAATCCCTTACCAGAGTCTCAAGGAACATCCAGACTTATGTCTCCTTTCTTTTACAGAAGGTCTGCTGCGCTGCTAAGGGCTGCCCCGCCTCTTTCAACGATCCCGTTGGACATAACCTCTGCCGGTCGCATGCACATTGCGCTATCTCCTTTATTCGGGAGCCGGGACAAGCCCCATACATGGTGTGGTTCCCGGAATTGTGCACGCTCTGTTACGAGTTGTCCTCCTTACTCCTGAACGATGACGTAAGTTGGTTTTCGTTTTGTTCCTTTTATCCTTTGGCGATGATTTAATTTGTTTCTTAATTATGTATACATCGCTTATTTCGGAGAACAATCCTTCTCCTTCATCACTAATCCCCTCACCTCTTTCAGGCCGATGATGAATCTCTTCGGTCGGCAAGAGCTGCTCTTCGTCCTTGGGTGTCGGGCTTCGGCAGGAATGCTCCATCTGGCGCACCCTATCTCCTCGACGGAGACATGGCCTCCCGACTCTTCCCAGGCTCTACCACTGCAGCAGTCACTCCGGAGGCGGCTGCCCCTTTAATTGAAGCGGCCAGAGCGACCATCCCCACGGAAGACGAATCTCTTTTATCGGGGGACGTGTCAGCTCTGGATTTAGACATCGAGCCCATGGACGAGCAGGTAGGTGGTGTCGAGTTGGTGGAAACTTTTTTATCTCCTACTCCTTCTTCTACCTCTTCCTTTCTCGGCTTTGATAAGCCTACGGCTTCTCCTCGGGATCCCTCCGTCCCCATACGACCCAAGGTGAAGCCACTCCGTAATTATAAGTCAATGCCTAGTTCAGCTTCACTATTGTCTACGTCACCGGTCCCCGGACCCTCGACTGCTCCAGATATCCCTGGTACTTCTCATAAAACCATAACTTCTAAGAAGTCGAAGTCCGCCAAGTCCAAGGCTTCGTCGGCGGGTGGTTCTCAGGAACCCTCCTTATCCGTCGACTTAATCAGGGATATGATTAAAGAACAAATTCAGCAACACTCTGGGGCTATGATGGAGCTAAAAGATATGGTGGCGAATCTGATCCGCTCCGGAACTCAGATTCCTCCGCCTTCAGCCCCAGACGCGTCAAAGTTACCCCCCTTCGATAAAAACAACCCTTGGAGGTTTGCCTTGCATGCTCCTTACTTAGATGGTACCCTAACTCTAGATAGCATAGGCACCCGCCTTCTAGAGGACCTAGAATTCTACCCCCCGGGGCTAGAATTCCCATTCAACGGCTTCGTCCGTTTGAAGGAGCATGCTTTGGTTAGAATGGACAAGGTACCAAAGGAAACGGAGATATTTCCAAAAGAACAGGCCCAAGCTGTCTGGGCCAGGACTCTATCAGAATGGGGGTGTACCAACTCCAAGCTCACCCCACACAAAGGTGCCTACACTATTTTTACAACGGCATCGTCCATTACCTTGCCACTTATAGATAAAGTGACAGATCTGACAATACAGGCCGTCAAGGAAGGCTCTGCCATGCCGGCTCTCAAAGAGACGGACCCCACCTCAATGCTCATTCCGAGTACCTCTGCCACCTGGGATGACGCTTCTTCTACCTTCACGGTAGGGAAGCTAGACCCAGACTGCACCTCTACTCTTTTTTCTGAGAAGCTTCCCAAATTACTAGAGAATCTTCTCAAGACCGAGTTCGAGGCACGTAATAGGTTAGCTAGGTCCCTCCACTCCATCACCTCCGTAGAGTCCCTAGCCTCTGTTTACCCGAATGAAACTTTGTTCAGGGTTTTCACAAAGAACCGGCTTCTGTCCTACCAAGTTGACCTCCACGACTTCTGGTCGGCTCGGGTTAGCTGCAGGAAATACGTTGTGTCTGAGGCTTCTATCAGACATGAACCAAACAGGCTGATAGCGTCCTCCTGCTGGGGTAAGACCCTATTCCCTCAGGATGAAGTTAATAAAGTTCTTCAGGACGCGGCGAGGGCAAACCAAAATTTGCAAGTAAGGTGGGGCCTCACGACCAAAAGGAAGATCGAATCCCACAAACAAACTTTCTTCAAGAAAAAGCAGAGATTTACCCCTTACAAGACAAACCGGGGTCACTACCACCAATCGGCAGTGTTTTAACACGTCAACACAGTCTTCCTCTGCTTCGACTTCTCAGCAACCGGCTCTTCCTCAACAGGTGGTCTACCTCACTGCTCCCCTAGGTACACAACCCAACCCCATGTCTTCTTGGATGTCCTCCCCTGCATACAACCCTAGCTACAAACCCTCCGGTTCCTTTCGTGGACACCAGAGAGGAAGCTACAGAGGTAGAGGACAGTTCCGCCATCGAGGCGGACCTAGATCAAGAGGTGCCCGGGGAGGGAAGGGACCTAAATTCACTCCCTCGCAATGATGCGTTCCTGGTAGGGGGGAGACTTTATCACTTTCGAGACCATTGGACCTTCAGTCCATGGGCTCACAGCATAATATCCAAAGGCTTGGGTTGGAAATGGTCACAGGGATCTCCACCTCCACTAGTGACCTTCTTCCAGAGACCCACTCCCATCCTGAAAGAGTACACCACAGAGTTACTCAAGCAGAAAGCAATCAAACGGGTTCGATCACTGAAATTCCAAGGCCGCCTATTTACAGTTCCAAAGAAAGACTCGTCGGCGTTGAGAGTGGTTCTGGACTTGTCAAAACTAAACTCTTACATTCTCTGCGACAAGTTCCGTATGCTGACTATCTCTCAGGTACGGACCTTACTTCCCCGTGGGGCCGTCACCACCTCTATCGATCTTACCAATGCCTATTATCATGTGCCAGTAGCTCGAAACTTCTCTCCTTACCTAGGCTTCCGCCTAGGCAAGAAAGCCTTTGCATTCAAAGTCATGCCCTTCGGTCTCAGCATTGCTCCCAGGATATTCACGAAACTGGGAGAGACAGTGCTCGAGCAACTCAGGAACCAAGGGATACAGATCATCGCCTATCTGGACGATTGGCTCATTTATGCTCGGTCGACCCAGGAATGCAACAGAGCTACGACGAAGGTAATTCGATTTCTCGCCAAACTGGGATTCCAAGTCAATCTCCAAAAGTCTCGCCTACAACCATCAAGCCGCTTCGAATGCTTAGGCATTCGATGGGACCTTTCAAAGCACAGGCTCTCCCTTCCTCCCAAAAAGGTAAGGGAGATAGCTTCCAAGATCAGGAACTTTCTCAAACACAAACAGGTGTCCAGAAGAGCTTTAGAAAGAATCCTCGGCCTTCTCCAATTTGCTTCAGTAACAGATCTCCTATTAAAAGCCAAACTCAAAGACATCAATCGAGTTTGGAGAAAGAGAGCTACAATACTTTTAAGAGACAAGATCTCAAAGATCCCCTCTGTCTTAAAAATGAGACTACGCCCATGGTCCGAACCGAGGAACCTCTCCAAATCGGTTTCTCTGCAATTCCCCCCTCCACAAGTGACACTTCATACAGATGCGTCTCTGAGTGGCTGGGGGGGTTACTCCCAACATCAGATGTTTCAGGGCTCTTGGTCACCCACCATGAAACAGTTCCATATCAATGTTCTCGAAGCCATGGCAGTGTTCTTGACCCTGAAGAGAATCTCTCCTCCGAGGTCGTCCCACATCAGAGTAGTCTCAGACAGCACAGCCGTAGTACACTGCATCAACAGAGGAGGATCCAAGTCACCCAACCTGAATCAGGTCCTGGTCACTATCTTCGCCTTGGCAGCAGACAAGAACTGGTTCCTGTCAGCAACTCACCTAGCAGGAGTCCAGAATGTGATAGCGGACTCACTATCCAGGACGAAACCACTGGAATCGGAATGGTCCTTAGACATAAATTCCTTCCGGTGGATACTCAGGCTGGTTCCGGGCCTCCAGGTAGATCTATTCGCGACTCAACTGAATCACAAACTTCCCTGTTATGTAACCCCAAACCTGGACCCTCAGGCTTATGCCATGGACGCATTAACCCTGGATTGGAACCATTGGAAGAAGATTTACCTATTCCCTCCAGTGAATCTTCTAATGAAAGTTTTACACAAACTACGCTCCTTCCAAGGGGCAGTGGCTTTAGTAGCACCTCACTGGCCAAAAAGCAGTTGGTTTCCTCTCCTCCTCGAGTTGAAACTCCGTCCCTTCCGGATCCCATTCCCCAAACTGACCCAAGTAGTCCAAACTCGGACTGTGTCAGATTCCTCAAGGATAGCCAAAACCCTAACTTTGTGGACTTCATGAAGTTTGCAGCTCGTAGAGATGTGAACATCAACCCGGAAAATGTCCTCTTTATAGAATCAGACAAAAGGGATTCTACAATTCGTCAATATGATTCGGCCGTTAAGAAACTAGCAGATTTCTTAAAGAATTCAGACCATACTTTTATGACTCCTAATTTAGCCATCTCCTTCTTTAGGTTCATATTTGACAAAGGCCTAGCAGCTAGCACTATAACCACCATCAAGTCAGCTTTGAAGAAGATATTCCTTGTTGGGTTTAACATTAACCTAGCAGATTCCTATTTCTCATCTATTCCAAAAGCATGTGCTAGGCTTCGACCTTCGGTTCGTCCACAAAAGGTCTCTTGGTCTCTGAACGATGTCCTCAAACTTGCGTCAGACACGGACAATGAATCCTGCTCCTATATCACTCTTCTTAGGAAGACTTTATTTCTAACGGCTTTGGCCTCGGGTCCTAGAATCTCAGAACTAGCAGCTCTCTCACGAAACTCAGAAAACATAGATTTCCTCCCTTCAGGTGAAGTACTTCTTTCTCCAGACAGAGCTTTCCTAGCCAAAAATGAGGACCCACAAAATAGGTGGTCCCCTTGGAAGATTATTCCTCTTCCCCAAGATACTTCTCTGTGTCCAGTCACTACTCTCAGGGCCTTTTTAGCTAGAACTGCCACCCGCTCGTCTGGCTCCTTGTTTATCAG
>NC_090734.1:67732814-67757814 GCF_036898095.1 Palaemon carinicauda
ATATATATATATATATATATATATATATATATATATATATATATATATATATATATATATATATATATACTGTATATATATAGGCTCAATACTACACAGTACTCTAGATTTTATTCCAGCTGTTGACCAAGTTGTGGAATGATCTTCCTAATCGGGTAGTTTAATCAGTAGATCTTCAAAACTTTAAACTTGCAACAAATGTTTTTTATGTTGAACTGGCTTGCGTAAGTCCTTTTTATAGTTTTTATGTCAAATATCTGTTTTAATGTTGCTAATGTTTTTAAAATATTTTATTTTAATTTTCATTACTACTTACATTGTTTGTTTATTTCCTTATTTCCTTTCCTCACAGGGCAATTTTACCCTAGTGGAGCCCTTGGGCTTTGTGGAGAATTTTTATCTAAATGTTTGAGTGGGAACTTAGTCCGGGAAAGTCTCATTATGACAGTTACACAAAGTTCAACAGGGAAGGATAATGAGCACTTGCTCTCGGGGCATAAACGCCCAGCTAATACTTTACTGTCACAATTTACTAACCTCCACTCTTAAATACAAAAGGGGGAAATTTTACTGTCCAGAGGCCGGAGAACTCCACACGTGAAAATAAAAGTAATTTATTGCCTAATCTAGCTTTGTCAGGTCTATAGTCATCTCACTCTTAGGCTCTGTTTCGACTCCGTCCCAGTGACCCCAGAGAGATGCTGGACAGGTATCTTATGTTAATGCAATTAGAGACAATAAAAAAAAATGGGAGCAGTGGGGTATATAAGTATAAAGTAAAGTTAAATAGGGATCTTCACCTTCAAAGCACTAAGTTAAAGAGCGTACACTCGCTGATACCAACTTACCTATATCTACAGTGGATTACTCTCAACATCTTGGGTACTTCAGACCCGTCCCATAGTATAAATTGGTAAAATTCATATAATGGGGTTAAGAATACCAAAATTTGTAATCTATTCCAAATGATTTATTACAGTAAAAAGGAATGGAAATAACTCAATGATTTATACACAACAAAATTAAGAATTGGAAAGAATATCAGTAACTCAATTATAAGTTATTCATATGGTTAAATGAAAAGTGAAACAAGAATCAGTTTACAACACAAAATATTGAAAGTATTAAACGGAATTAACTCGTGAGATTAACCCTCAAACAGAATAAATAGAATCAAAATATTCTGATAAACAATTTGTGCGGTAGGCTGCTGTGAGGTCACAATATGTGGTCAGTAACCTCAAGCAATTACCAAGACCAAAAATTATAAGTACATTAATTTCCATGCACGCAGCCCGAAAGATGTAATACCAGAATAATACCTTAACTTAACTTATGAGACAAATAGAAACTTATCTAAAGGGGGAATGGCCATTAGTTGAACTCACAAGATTTTATATGTTGTGGGCGCCCGTGTCCTGAAAGTGGTGGTCTTCAGTTTTGCTCACTAGGCCTACAGCACTTATTTTGCGGAGTCAATGGCCCCCTCCAACTAGCCCCCAGACTGGAACAGACGTGCTGTGGAATTAGCTGCTTTTCACTAACACTGGTTATCTGCTTGACCTCCTCCGACGTAATCTTGGTTAGTTATTGTGTAAGGGGACAGGCTAGTGATGGAGAGTGGGAGCACGAGGTTGACATTGGAGCCTGACTTGGCAGCTCCGCTTAGTACCGTGGCCTGTAAGTTTGTGAGGTCGAGTTCAGGTCAGCTGCGTCCTCCTTCCTTCCCCCCAAAAAGCATATCTTGATACGTAGGCCTATGGTCTTGAGGTGCCAACTCTCATTTAGGACAGGCTTGAAATACAGTACCTGACTTGTGAATTTTAAGCAATACACTTATTTAGAATACAAGGAGAAATCTTGCAACTCCAGGGGACAAAGATAATCCTAACTCTAAACATCTGGCATACAGAATAAAAATGAAACTAAAATGTAATTTAGCAAGTCGGGCTTACGTGTGTGGACAACCATACCTCCTAGACTAGCAGACTTGAGTTGTAATTAATAGATTTAAAATACCTAAATACTTAAGGTAAAATAATGAATACAAAAGCACAAAAGTAATAATCTTGAGACACTCGCTTAAGGAAGAATCATTACTCACATTTTTCCCTGCCGTGACATCACGAACAATAACAAAGTCAACGTATAAACTTGGAAGAAGAAGAGTAGTGAAGAAAATTCTTCACAGGTTTATAGCATCTTGTGTTTCCAACTAGGGTTCTAGCTTAGCCATTAATATATATATATATATATATATATATATATATATATATATAGATAGATAGATATAGATATAGATATATATACTGCATATATATTATATATATAAGTATTTGTATATACATATGTTTATATATATATATATATATATATATATATATTTATATATATATATATATATATATTTATATATATATATATATATGTAAGTATATATATATATATATATATATATATATATATATATATATATTTATATATGTAAGTATATATATATATTTATATATATATATGTATATATATACAGTATATATATATATATATATATATATATATATATATATATATATATATATATATATATATATATAGTTAGTTTACATACACATTGCAAGTCCATAAGAGTCCATGCACAACACTAAGAAGCTGGTTTAATCACACTACCAACAGCCACCATAAAGTGTTTAATCTCTTACAATTGATGCAAGTAATGTTTGGAAAAAGGTTTCCATCCTGTGTAAGCCTGTAAGCCTTCAAAGGACATGGACTGGAAAAAAGTATAAGGAAGAGGCAACTTTCCTTGGGTCATTACCCGATGCCATACTATCAGGGTCAGCCCTTCTTATAAAACAGGTGAATTTGGACCTTAGCTTTTTCAAAGAGAGATTAGATCATGTTGTCTCCTTTTCAAAAAGTTGCCCACCCTTAAAGTCCCCGTTTTTTAACAGGTAGGCCTTAAGGCATTCCATAGGGCACAGAGAAGGGTCTTCTTTTAGTGGAACGATAATCCTGGGCCCCGAACATTTTGTGGGAAGCTTAGTTTTAGCCAGGAATGCAGGACCATAGTAAAGACTTACTTCCCACGATTCCGACAATTCAATGTGATCATCATCCCTTGAAAGTGCAACAATCTTACTGACTCTAGGACCAGAATCCATAGCAAGCATAAAGATTGACTTTTGAGTAAGATCCCTGATAGAGGAAGTGTCGTTATCTATGGAGGAGGCTACGCGCAAGACTTTATCCAACGACCATGATATGGCTTTGGGAGGAGCATTTGGTTTCAATTCTGCACAAAGCCTTCGTGCTCTTATTGAACAGCTCGCTATTTTGTAATGAGATAAAGAATGGAATACAAAAGTCCATAGTTATGGAAGAGGGTTGATGTACTTTAACGAAATCTACCCAATTTTTCCAGGAAGATAAGTTTTGCAGTATCGTAGTAGCAGACTTTTAATCTTCTATAAAATCAATTTTCTCCTTCGCAACTCTAAACTTTCTTTCAGCCGCAGGGTGAAAAAATCATGAGCTGAAGATTTTTCATTATCCAGGAGGAAGCAAAGAATCTTGTTGAACATCCAGGATCAGCAATGGGGACGGTAGAGGGATCTGGAAAAGTTTGAGTTCCAGAATAAGAGGGTACCAGTTACTCTTGGTCCAATTCAGGGCCACTAATGATGATGTCCTCTTGAAAGTCTGCAATTTGTTTAGGACTTTCATTAGAAGTTTGAACGGTGGAAAGAGATAAATGTGAAACGACTGGTTCCAGTCCAGTGACATTGCATCCATTTCCATCGCTTTGGGATCCAAGTTTGGTGCTACATACCAGGGAAGCTTATTTTTGAAGCTCATCACTTAGAGATCTATTTTACAATTCTGGGACTTGCTCTAGGATGAAACAGAATGATTTTGCATCTAGAGACCTTTCTGTTTCTAGAAGCTTGGATCTTGATAGGGCGTCCACCACCACATGGTGAACCCCTTCTAAATGAACTGCTGAGAGATGCCAAAATCTCTGCTTTGCCAAAGTGAGAATGGCTCAAATAACATGGTTGATCTGAGTAGACCTTGAGCCCTGTCTGTTGATGCAATGGACTATCGTCTCTCCGTCAAGAACTAATTTGGCGTGATTTCTTCTTTGGGTTCAGTCTCCTCAGAGTTAGAAACACTGCCATGACTTTCAGCAAGTTGATATGGAATTTCTGAAATATGGTTGACCACTGACCCTTTATCTTCCTGGAAATTTTCCCCCCAAACCCTGTTCTGAGGCGTTCGTGTGGATTGTCACGGCAGGAGGAGGATACTGTAGAGGGACATGAATCGATAAGCTCTTGGCAGTGGACCACGGCTTAAGCTGTTTACACAGTGAAGCCTGGGTTTCGTGGTGAATATCTCTCTGAGAATTTGATGCCTTTTTTTCCAGACTCTGTTGGCATCTTTGAGTCTAGCTTTTAGGATTGGGTCTATCAGAGCAGTGAACTGCAGTAATCCCAAGACTTTTTCCTGTTGACGTATTGAGATTACTTTCGATCAAAGTAAGCACCTGACCGAGTTTGCGATTTCCTTTCTCTTGCCGTACAGTATTATTATTATTATTATTATTATTATTATTATTATTATTATTGCTTGCTAAGCTACAGCCCTATTTGGAAAAGCAGAATGCTATAAGCCCAGAGTCTCCAACAGGGAAAGTAGCCCAGTGAGGAAAGGAAGCTAGGAAAAATGTGTATCCTTAAGCAAGAGAACTCTAACCCAAGGCAGTGTAAGACCATGGTACAGAGGCTATAGCACTACCCAAGACTAGAGAACAATGGTTTGATTTTGGAGTGTCCTTCTCCTAGAATAGCTGCTTACCATAGATGAAGTCTCTTCTACTCTTACCAAGAGGAAAGTGGCTGCTGAACAATTAAATTACAGTAGTTAACCTCTGGGTGAAGAAGAATAGTTTAGTAATCTCTGTGTTGTTACGTGTATGACGACAGAGGAGAATATGTAAAGAATAGGTCTGACCATTCTGTGTATGCGTAGGCAAAGGGAAAAGGAACCGTAACCAGAGAGAAGGATCAAATGTAATACTGTCTAGCCAGCCAAAGGACCCCTTAACACTCTAGCGGTAGTATCTCAATGGGTGGCTGGTGCCCAGGTGAACCTACTACTTATTAGAGAGATAATGTGTGACTTTAGATTCTAGTGAAGCCCTAACCACTGCAATTCTTGAACTGGAGATAGCCTGGACATTTTGAGGTTGATTTAAAAGCCCAGAGACTGCAGGAATTTCATGACTTCTCGGGCTGCTAGAAGACATTCCGACTTCGTTGCAGCCCAAACTAGCCAGTTGTGTAGGTATACCATCACCCGAAGGCCTTTGTTCCTTAGTTGTCGGACAAAAGCCTTGAATAGCTTTGTGAAAATCCTTGGAGTAATACTGAGCCCATAGGGCATAGCTCTGAATATGTAGGCCTTTCTGGCCAGTCTGAAGCCAAGGTATAGGGAAAAGTGCTGACCTATCAGAAGATGCCAATAGGCATTGCTAAGATCTATGGAAACAGTGTAGGTCCCCTGGGGTAGTATGGTCTGTATTTGCGAGCTAGTCAGCATCTGGAACTTGTCATTCAGAATTAATTTGTTTAGTGGGGACAAGTCCAGAATAGTTTGAAGAGTGTTCAAATCTTTCTTTGGCACACAGAATAGCCTCAATGAAAGTTCATGGATTTAGTGCATTGGATGATTCCCTTCCTGAGAAGATCCTGTACATAGTCCTCCAAGAATGTGGTTGTGGGTGGGAAGAACCTCTTGAACTGTGGTGGTTTCTGTCTCCATTTCCAGCCTAGTCCCTTTGAGACTATGCTGTGAGCCCAAGGATCGAACTTCCATTGATCCTTGAAAATATAATCTTCCCCTTACTGGAAGTTCCTCATTGTTGTTTAGAAAGACCTACCTCTTTAAACTCTTTACCTCTGCTTCCTTGGGCTTTGGAGTAACCGCCCCTTCTAGACCTTCCTCTGCCACAAGCATTTTTCCCCTGAGCTCTGACCAGGGGAAATGTCGTAGTGGCTCTATCATATACAGGACTGAAGACTGTGTTACATACTGCTGGGGAACTGTGTACGCAGTCTGGGAGATCGCGGCAACTAAAGCTGTCATGGCAGGAAAGGTTTTTCTGTCTTGAAAGCATCTCCTAGGCTTCGTGCCTTTAGGTTGAGGTCCTTCTCTGGAGGTGAATTTCCTTATGGAGGACATACCCCACTTAAGGCTCTTACTCTCTTGAGCCACTCTGTCCGTCACTTCCTTGACCACCTCAGGAAAGAGATCCTTTTCCCAGGTGTTCGAGTCAATCAACCTTTTAGGCTCATACCCTGCGGCTAGGACGTGCTCTCTGCATGCTCTTCTGGCTAAAAAGAAAGCATGCAGATCCCTGTGGAAGGTAGGCAGATGAGTCTTTGCCACTGCCGGGAAGAAATCTGATTTCGAATAGTTCCCAATCATTATTTCTAAATAGGACTGATGGGACAAAGAAGCTGATAGCCTCCCTCTGGCTTTGAATTCTGACTTCAATAAAAATTCGGAAATTCTAGGCTACCTTCATTGAACTGTTTGCCTCCAATGTCCCTATCCAGTTTCCTGACCGTAAAGGTGTGTTGGACATCTTCCCAACTGTCCGAGTTGTAAGCAAGGGCTAGAGAGACGGGCATGCACTTCTCTAGGACTGGTAGTGGTCTACCTTAAATTACTGCCTTCCTCACAGCCTCTAAAATTTTTGAGGCGAAGGGAAAGACAGTATCCTTGAGAGCAATAAAGGTGGCCTGTTTCCTGCCAAAGGCCGAAACTTAAGTATTGGTAAACTTGGCTGTCTTTAGCTCCCTTACCATTAAGGTTTGAGCCTTGCTGTGGTCCATGATGATTGTCTCTTTGGGGATGTATCTCCCCTCGTGGACGCTTCCAAGTTCAGCCTTACATACCAGTAAGGAGAACTATCAATCGAGGGGTAAAATTCTAATTCAGAGACAGGCTTAGATCCCATGCCTTCTCCAAGAGTCAAAGGTGATATTCTCCTCTTGTTATATGAAATATCATTATTACTCTATTACATTCTAGGATTGAAACTTCTGTTTTCTACACATATTCAGTGTACATATTGTTACACCAGTTATTGATACATTTATGAATTTTTGGAAACGACAAGAGATTATAACTTTTTGCATATCTTTTATATGGAACTGTTGTATGCAAATAAAAAGCAGTGTACCTCCCTTTTGAACCCTTTTTTTATCAACAGTGGTCTGATAGATCACTTTGAACAAAGATTTCATTCATGGTAAGTGGGACTGTGCAGATAATTCTTTTGTTCTTATGCAATTTACAAAAACTCGCTTAAATTGTTCATAGCCTGGAATTATCGTCCCAACAGCTATGTGTAGGTGTGGAGACACCTAATCTGACTTGCTATTTGTATAGGACCTTTGCGCCTATGTAATTAGTGGGAGATCTAAGAACTTAAATGGTTTAATAACTACTCCTGGCCACAACTGAAAATGGTAATTCTCTGGTACGATTCCATGAGGAAAACATGGCTCGAGCCCAAAAAACAGAGTTTGACATAGGAAAATTATTTTTGGGTGACATAGCCTTGTCATCCTGGTGGACCTGCCCATTACTGTTCATCTCCCAATTCTCATCGTGAGGCCTCTCATCATGCGAATGCTGCTGGAATGGCGAACCAGCGAACATGTTTGCGGCACACTGGGATCGCAGTTATAACGGTTCTCTCACCCACGTATCCAATCCTATTCCATATCCTTCGAGACAAGGTTAACTCTATTCGGAGAAGGATAGCCATGGCTTGTTCTAAGCACGTCCCTGTTTCATACACGATATCTCTAAGGATATTCGGTCCAGGGGATAGAAGCCTGTGATTCTTCTTAGGTAAAATTCTCGGGTATATCACTTGCAGAAATATACCAAGTAGAAAGCTACCTTTGAGGAACTTCCATCAGGAAGACATGGCTATCTCACCCAAAAATAGAATTTTCCAATGTCAAAATCCATTATATATGTATATATCTTTGAAAATTAGAGGAAAGTCCCTCGAACACTGAAGCCAAGTTATTAATGTTTTAGGGACCTCATTTATTTACTGTAATCTTTGCTAACTGGGTTAATCCCATCATTCTGTGAGCATATTATGGTACCATTGACTTATAGTTTTTGAAGCATCTTGTTCACAATATACAGTATATATATATATTATATATAATAAATATATATATATATACATATATATATATATATATATATATATATATATACAGTATATATATATATATATATATATATATATATATATATATATATATATATATATATATATATATATATATATAAATATATATATATATATATATATATATATATATATATATGTGTGTGTGTTTGTGTGTGTGAAATGTGTTTTGAGCATATGCTCACTTCAGATTTATATGCATTACAATTTTTAGTCAGGAAAGCTCATTTTATTTAGGAATGCCTCATGTACATGAATGAATATATATATATATGTGTATATATATATATATATATATATATATATATATATATATATATATATATATATATTTCTGGGTCGACCTGTGACGCCCGGGGAAAGGTCCTTCTTGTCACTTTTCTGATATAAATACTTCCAAATATACCAGAGAAAGTTAAAGCATGGAATGCAGAGGTTACTACCCTCACGCGAGCACCCTAAGGGCGTCGTGTATAAAGATAGGGCGTGTGAAAACCACTATTCACAGGTCGTCTTCCATTTAGATAATTCCTTCGCCAATAAGGGATGAGCTGCTATAGCGGCACTAACCAAACCAACCTGATCCACTCCACCGACACCCGACTCGAGCGCCATCTACACATCCTTCTTTTTGGACTCGTCTGCGACGCTACCTTTGTTGTTTTGTGCGCTATTTGGCTGTGTTTTTTGGATATCTTCGCCATGGCTGAAACTCTCCTTCCACCTGCTCCTATGTTAAGTACCATAGATTGTTTTGGCATTATTTTTGACCCGGGCTTGTACGCCTTATTTACATATTACGTGTGTTTTAGTGCGTCGGCTTGATGCCGCCCTGCGTCCTACGCGGCCATTGTTATCGCTTATTTACATGCCCTCGTGTGTTTAATGTCATGCTAGGTTCTTTTTAATCTTAAGTTAGATTATTGGCCATGGGCCATTATTTAGAACCGCTGTTTTGCTTTTAGTGCTTATGAGTCGCTTCCGAGTCCGTTTTATTATGTTAGCGAAGAATAGCGTTCGGGGCTTTATTATAGTTTGGTACCCTACCCTTTGGGTTGGCGTTAGCTCTTTACGAGGTTTTTCTGTAATTTATCCGTTCAGAGTTCCATTTTCCCTTTCGCTATTCTTCGTTACATATTTATTTTGTATATTTATTTTTTACATTACGTGTTACGCATTTTTGGGTTCTTGTTCTTTCTAGATCGAGCTTTGTAACCTTCGAGTGTGAGAGGCTGGAGTTACCCATTTTCTGTTTCACCCGTTTTCTGTTTCATTACTGTTTCGGAATATTTTCCTCACAGATTCTGGTTCTCCCCCTCTCTATCTCTCCCCTTCTGGGATTATTATTTTCGTTGATAGACGAATTCATTTTTATTTACCAGGTTACTTTGTTCTTTCTATAGGCTAGTGTTTATAGTTTATATTAGTCCTGTCGTGTTAGAGTCTCTTATCCTAGGTTAGTTTGGCCTGCTCTCGAGCCGCCACGTTGTTCCCCTTCCCCCTTAGTCCCACCCTACTCCCCGCTCCGGCCTGGGTATTGGGTCTGGACCCCACTATTCCGGAACTCCTTCATAGTTTTCCGCTAACGTACTGAGCTGGGAACACATTACTGCCTATTACTCCGGTTCTCCCCTTCGACTGGGAATCCCTCCCCTCGAAGGCCCCCAGCACCTTGACTCAGGCTACGGCCCCGTTACACGACAACCCATATTCTCCGCTACCTTTCCCATTGACTCTCCGGTAGGCTCCTTACCAGTGATCTTCCGAAAATCTTTTTTATATATATATATATATTTATACACATATATATATATATATATATATATATATATATATATATATATATATATATATATATATGTATATATATATATATCAATCAATCAAGGGCCATCCCCCCCCTGGAACCCCGACGCACTACGGAGCTTTCCATCCTTGCCACTACGCCTAATTTCATTGTATATTACAGTAATTACTTAAGAGCTCCGGCTCCTCGTGAATTCACACATACGGCACTCCGGCGCACTATGGAGTGTCCCTTTCCTAAACATATCCTATTCTCGATGCAGTACTGTAATTACAACGGAGCTCCGGCTCCCTATATTTTCACGAACCCATTAATACACATCATATAGAACCCCCCATTTTAACCTTTGCTCTTACTATTAAGCATATTACCTAACCTTTAGGTTAAGTTAGAGCCTCCGGGAGTTCTTGTACTTATATGATTCTTTGTATTACAGAAAGTTCGCTGTGCCGCCAAGGGTTGTTCGGCGACCTTTACAGATCCGGTAGGCCATGACGTCTGCCGGTCTCATGCCCACTGTGCGATCTCCTTTGCCCGGGAAGCAGGCCAGACCCCGTATATGGTCTGGTTTCCGGAGTCTTGCTCGCTCTGCTATGAGCTCTCGTCGCTTCTCTTCAATGATGAGGTAAGATTTCTCAATGGTACTACTTATACTGTTGTTGTTGTTTTGAGATTTCTTCGTTTTAGACGAGGGCAATTATTCATAAAAGAATTTTAACTTGAATTTGTTTTTATTTATGCTATCCCGTGCCTTTCTAGTTCGTTCTAACGTTACTTCCTCTTTCAGGCTGACGAGGATTCTCTCAAGGCGGCCAGAGCCAGCCTCCGGACTTGGGTCTCTGGATTTGGGAGGAACGCCCCTCAAGGCTGCCCCTACATGCTGGATGGGGACATGGCCTCTCGGCTCTTCCCTGGTTCTCCCACGGCCGCCGTACCAACTGAACTGGCAACTCCCTTAATCGACGTCATCAGAGCGGCATTGCCCGCAGAAGAGGAACACCAGCTTTCTGGCGACGTCTCCGCTCTAGACATCCATGTCGAACCGATGGATGAGCAGGTAAGTGGTGTGGAGGACCTGGCAGAATCTTTTCTATCTCCTACTCCTTCCTCTTCCTCTTCCTTCCTCGGCTTTGACAAGCCTTCGGCTTCTCCTTGGGACGGCTCCTTGTCGGTCCGCCCCAAGGTTAAGCCAGTTAAAAAGCAAAAACCCAAACCTATTAATCCAGCTTCGCCAACCATGTCACCGGTCCCCGGACCTTCCTCAGTTCCTGACGTCCCAGTGATGTCAAAGACCCCTCCTCCTTCTAAGGGACAGAGGGGTAAGTCTGCTAAGGCCAAGGCTTCAGCTGCGGGTAGCTCCTCGGACCCCCTTGTAACCATGTCTATGGTAAAAGAGATGATGGAGTCAAAATTGGAGAAGCACTCCGCCGTAATGATGGAGGTCAAAGACATGGTGGCTAATCTTCTCCGTTCCGGATCTCAACCAGCTCCGGTTGTAGGCCCCGACACCTCCAAGCTACCGCCGTTCGACAAGAACAATCCTTGGCGGTTCGCTCGTCATACTCCTTACTTGGACGGCACCCTGACTCTGGAAGGCTTAGGTACCCGCCCTTTGGAAGACCTGGAGTTCTACCCACCTGACCTCCAGTTCCCTTTCAATAGGTTTGTTCGCCTGAAGGAACATGCCCTCGTCTGGATGGACAAAGTGCCGAAGGAGACAGTCATATTTCCTAAGGAGCAAGCCCAAGCTGTCTGGGCTCGTACACTATCGGAATGGGGATGCGTTAACTCCAAGTTGACCCCCCACAAAGGTTCTTACACCATTTTTATGACTCCTCCGACTATTCCGGCTCCTCTTACTGACAAAGTAGCGGAGCTGACAGTCCAAGCCATCAAGGACGGCATCCCGATGCCAACCCTTAAGGAGACGGACCCAATCTCTCTCCTTGTACCAGGCCCAAGCGATTTTTGGCAAGATGTCTCGTCCACCTTTATTGTGGGTAAACTTGACCCGGACTGCGCCTCCTCCCTCTTTTCAGAGAAACTCCCCAAACTCCCGGATCACTTGCTGAAAATGGAGTTTGAGTCGAGAAACAGGCTAGCAAGGTCGCTCAACTTCTGGTATCCTCTGAGTTGATAGCCGCCCTTTATAATGAGGAACCACTCTTTCGGGTATTGGCGAAAAGTCTTTTACAGAATTTTCAAATAGACCTGCATGATTTTTGGACTGCGAGAACGACCTGCAGGAAACACGTTCTCGCCGAGGCTTCTATTAGGCATGAGCCTAACAGACTTATTACCTCCTTCTGTTGGGGTAAAACTCTCTTCCCTCAGGAAGAGGTGGATAAAGTCCTCCAAGACGCTGCGAGGGCTAACCAAAACCTCCAAGTCAGATGGGGCCTCTCTAACAAAAGAAAGTTTGAACCGGTTATGAGGCAACCTTTCTCTAAAAAGAAAGAGGTCATACACTCCATATAAAACCGGTCGTGGCCAGCATCGCCAATCTCCTGGTCCACAATCTTCCACTCCCTCTACCTCCAAGGCCGCCCCTCCGCAACAGATCATGTTTGTGCCGGCCCCTCAAGGCGCCCAACCTGCTTCTATGGCCACATGGATGACCTCCCCTGCTTTCAATCCAGCTTTCGAAGCCTCAGGATCCTTTCGAGGATACCCTAGGCAACCCCCAAGCAACGGCTAGAGGTCAGTTCCGCCAACGAGGCGGACCTAGAGCCAGAGGTTCCCGAGGAGGACAAGGGGCGAAATTTAACCCCAACCAATGAGACGGATCAGGTAGGAGGGAGACTTTATCAGTTTCGGGACCAATGGACCTTCAGTCCTTGGGCCCACAGTATAGTCTCCAAAGGCCTGGGCTGGAAATGGACACAGGGTTCCCCACCCCCGACAGTGACCTTCTTCCAGAATCCAACTCCAATCCTAGAGGAGTATACGAAAGACCTACTAAGGAAGAAAGCAATAAAGAGAGTGCGAACATTGAAATTTCAAGGACGCCTGTTCACGGTCCCCAAAAAGAATTCAAACGCTTTGAGAGTAGTTCTGGACCTGTCGAAACTGAATTCTTACATTCTTTGCGACAGGTTCCGTATGCTGACTGTCTCTCAGGTGCGGACCTTACTTCCCCGGGGGGGCCGTCACCACCTCTATCGATCTTACCGACGCCTATTATCACGTTCCGGTAGCAAGAAACTTCTTCCCTTACTTCGGCTTCCGCCTAGGCAAGAAATCCTACGCGTTCAAGGTGATGCCCTTCGGCCTCAACATCGCCCCCAGAATATTTACGAAGTTGGGGGAGACGGTGTTAGAACAGCTCAGGAGCCAGGGAATTATGCTGATAGCTTATCTGGACGACTGGCTCATTTGGGCACAGACAGTTCAGGAATGCCACAAGGCTACAACCAAGGTGGTTCAGTTCCTACACAAACTGGGATTTCAAGTCAACTTGCAGAAATCACGCCTACAACCAGCAAGCCAATTCGAATGGCTAGGCATTCACTGGGACCTCATGAATCACAGACTATCTCTTCCCCCCAAAAAGGTCAAAGAGATAGCATCAAAGACAAAACGGTTCATCAAAAACAAACAGGTGTCAAGAAGAGCCTTAGAAAGGGTTCTCGGCTTACTTCAATTCGCCTCGGTAACAGACCTCTTACTAAAAGCCAAACTCAAGGACATGAACCGAGTTTGGAGGAAGAGAACAACAACTCGCCTAAGGGACAAGATATCAACGATCCCCTCAGTATTAATAAGAAGACTCCGGCCATGGTCGAAACCAGAGAACCTATCCAAATCGGTTCCTCTGCAGTTTCCCCCTCCCCGAGTGACGATTCACACAGACGCGTCTCTCAGTGGTTGGGGGGGCTACTCTCAACACCAGATGTTTCAGGGCTCCTGGTCCCCCACTATGAAACAGTTCCACATAAACGTGTTAGAGGCCATGGCGGTATTCCTAACCTTAAAACGACTATCCCCTCTAAAGACAACTCATAACAGGATAGTCTCAGACAGCACGGCAGTAGTCCACTGCATAAACAGAGGTGGATCAAAATCCCCCAACCTGAATCAGATCCTGGTAATGATTTTTACCTTGGCATCCGAAAAGAACTGGTTTCTGTCAGCAACTCACCTGGCATGAGTCCAGAACGTTATAGCGGACGCCCTATCCAGGACGAAACCGCTGGAATCAGAATGGTCCCTAGACATGAATTCATTCCGGTGGATATCCAGGCTGGTTCCAGGTCTCCAGGTAGACTTGTTTGCGAAAAAACTCAACCACAAGCTTCCTTGCTATGTGGCCCCGAACCTGGACCCTCAACCTTATGCCAGGGATGCATTAACCCTGGACTGGAACCATTGGAAAAGATTTACCTATTTCCTCCGGTGAATCTTCTGATGAAAGTTTTGCCCAAACTGCGCGCATTCAAAGGAGCAGTAGCTTTGGTGGCACCAAGCTGGCCAAAGAGCAACTGGTTTCCTCTCCTTCTAGAGTTGAAACTTCGCCTCTTCCGGATCCCATACCCCAAGCTGACACAAGTGGTCCAAACGCAGACTGTGTCAGATTCCTCAAGGATAGCGCAAACCCTAACTTTGTGGATTTCATGAAATTTGCAGCTCACAGGGATGCAAACATCGACCCGGAAAATGTCCTCTTTATCGAATAAGAGAAGAGGGACTCAACACTTAGGCAATATGATTCGGCTGTTAAGAAACTAGCAAAATTTCTAAAGAATTCAAACGATACCCGAATGACCCCTAACTTGGCCATTTCGTTTTTTAGGTCCCTATTTAACAAGGGCCTAGCTGCTAGTACTATCACCACTATTAAATCAGCCCTGAAAAAGATTTTTCAGGTGGGCTTCAATATTAACCTAGCAGATTCATATTTTTCATCCATTCCAAAAGCCTGTGTTAGGCTTAGACCTTCTATTCGTCCACAAAAGGTCTCATGGTCTCTGAACGACGTCTTAAAGCTAGCATCAGACACCGATAACGAATCCTACTCCTACATTTCGCTTCTTTGGAAGACCTTGTTTCTTACAGCCATGGCCTCAGGTGCCAGAATTTCAGAATTGGCAGCTCTCTCTCTCTCGTAACCCTGAAAACTTAATTTCCTTCCGTCAGGAGAAGTCCTACTCTCTCCAGATAGAGCTTTCCTAGCTAAAAATGAGGACCCACAAAATAGATGGTCCCCTTGGAAAATTGTTCCTCTACCCCAGGATGCTTCTCTGTGTCCAGTTGTTACACTTCGGGCCTTTTTAGCTAGGACTGTCACACGCTCGTCTGGCCCCTTGTTTGTCAGGGAACAAGGAGGTACTATCTCCATCCAAGGCATCAGACAGCAAATCCTTTACTTTATCAAGCAGGCTAACCCGGAATCCTTTCCACATGTACATGATATCCGGGCTGTAGCAACCTCCATCAACTATTTCCAGAACATGGATTTTGATGACCCCATGGTTTTCAAACGCCACTATTTAAAGAACTTACAGGCTCTTAAATTCTCTACTATTGCAGCTGGGAGTGTCATCTCCCCTGAATAATCTCTTACCTTTCTTCCTTTTCGTCCAACTCTCTTCCTTCTCCCTCCTACCTGCCACTCCCACCACGATGCCTCTCACCTCGGTCGATTTGTTTAGCCCCATATCTAACGTTATGTCATTGTTGCCTTGTTCATGTTGGTTGCTTTCTTTTTGGATTGTATATAGCCTTTCCCTTGGGTATTCGTAACGTTTGCCATGTTATTTTATTATGCATATTATGATTATACTGTATTACTTGCCTTGTGCCATTCATAGCATTACTACATTTTTATCTACTTAAGGTTTTTGGGTTTTGTGATGATGGTATTACATTACTTTATTTTGTTTGTACAGTATTCTTTCCTATGTCCCATTTATGGCAATTTTTGATTTTACACCTAAGGTTTTTGGTAATTGTGTATGTTATATTAAGTTCCTTAATAATATAGTAACCTCCACTTGTACATGATGTTTTTAATTTAACCTTTTTTGATTTTATGGGCTTGGACGGCATTCTCTGGTATATTTTCACCGGGCGTCACAGGTCAACCCAGAAAAGGGATTTTGACGAAGGAAAAATCTATTTCTGGGGAGATACCTGTGACGCCCGGTAAAACCCTTCCCTGTTTTTTCCCCGTCCCTTTCCTTTCCAAGCCATCTCATACAGAAGGATGTGTAGATGGCGCCATCTCATACAGAAGGATGTGTAGATGGCGCTCGAGTCGGGTGTCGGTGGAGTGGATCAGGTTGGTTTGGTTAGTGCCGCTGTAGCGGCTCATCCCTTATTGGCGAAGGAATTATCTAAATGGAAGACGACCTGTGAATAGTGGTTTTCACACGCCCTATCTTTATACACGATGCCCTTAGGGTGCTCGCGCGAGGGTAGTAACCTCTGCATTCCATGCTTTAACTTTCTCTGGTATATTTGGAAGTATTTATATCAGAAAAGTGACAAGAAGGACCTTTTCACCGGGCATCACAGGTATCTCCCCAGAAATAGATTTTTCCTTCGTCAAAATCCCTTATATATATATATATATATATATATATGTATATATATATATATATATATATATATGTGTGTGTGTGTGTGTGTGTGTGTGTGTGTGAAACATGTTTTGAGCATATGCTCACTTTAGATTTATACGTATTACAATTTTTAGTCTGAAAAGCTGATTTTATTTAGGAATGCCTTATGTAGTGTGGTAATGATTATTAACCATGTGTTCATAAGGGTGATCTTGTTGTGTACTTCTGGTAAAGAATTCCTCAATATATTTGTACTCAAAACAATCAATTGATCGTGTAATTTTAATTGTTGCAAATTAAGTATGGATTTTATCCAAACATTTGTTTATTCGTGAATGCTTTGAAAGCTAATAAGATTCTCTCTCTCTCTCTCTCTCTCTCTCTCTCTCTCTCTCTCTCTCTCTCTCTCTCTCTCTCTCTCTCTCTCTCTCTCTCTCTCTCTCTCTCTTATTTTAGGATTCAGAACTACAGCTCTCTTCATCCAAATGGGTTATCCAATATCTGTGTCTTCTTTTAGTACAGTAATTTGATTTCTCCTGAAGAAATAAATCTCTTTAATGAACTCATTGTAAAAGAAAGGTTGAATTATTGCAAATAATGCTTTAAGTGTACTGTAAAAATGTAAGTCTTCTAATGTCAAGTGCCCTACTAAGAAAGGTTACCAAGGCAGCATTTTTTCTCTATTTACAACTTACGTGTGCTAAGAGCATTGCCAAATGATATTTCTACTCTTTCTACACAAGAAAACATATTTTTACGGAAGGCCCCCTCGACACGTGCATTTAAAGTCATAAATGTAATGTCACATGGAGGGCGTTAATGAGTAAATTGCGGTAAACGTAATAATATGCGGATGATGCTTAATAGGTTAATGTGAACTTTCTTGCACAGAATTCCTGCTTTTCAGTACTAGACCTGTAGTATTAATTGAAACCTGAAGATGCCAATTATATGGCTACCATTGCCTAGAGTTTTGTGAAGTCCACTTGCAAATGGGAGGTTGTAGATTATTGCTTGACTCTTTGTTCAAGGATGATGTGGTAGGGCAGGACGAAATATGTGGGGTTTGGGAACAAGATTTTCCTACAAATTTTAAAGGTGCCCCAACCACCTATTTACTAGGAAAGTTGCCTGGATTTTTAATGCGTAGTGGTATCAGTGATTTCAGAGAAGGAAATAATCTCTACTGTCACAAATCCCCATGCATTAAAAGCACTGGTTAACAGCTCATTAAAGAAGACTAACAAGGAAGAATTATACAGATTGGGAAGACTGCATCAGGGATAGTATGAGACAAGCGTCATCCAAGATAATTTTTCTCCTTACAGAGTGTGAGTCATTATGTCGTTCAGCACATAGTATTTCAACACCTCATACACTGAGCATTCCCCTGTATTGGTTATCACATACCTGTATGGTGCTTCCAAGTGTGGCTGTTGGGTATCATTGAGCATATACTATATCTCCTGTGATGTAACCAGGGTAGCGTTGGCTCCTAAAGGTTCACCATTTGTGTGTTACTTTAATCTGCAGAAGTTTATTTTTCATGCCATTATATTTCATTCTTTTACCTCAGTCATGCATGTGGTCTCGCAGTAATGTAAAGGCATAGTCATTTAAATTAATATAGGGACCTATCACAGTCAACAAAAGCTGGAAGACTCTTTGTCTTTATTTACGTATCTGTAGATTTAGTTAAATATTTTGACATACAACTGAATTATTAGTTTTGAACTAATTTATTTTTTTTTTACTCTAGGGTGCCACATAATGTGCCATGAGTATGGCACACTGTAAGTAGTACTAAAGGCTCGTTGTTGCATCCCTCTGTCCTTAGCTACCTTGCTTATTCTCTTTTACTTAACAGCTATTCCTTTTATTTGTTTTCATATCTATCCCAATTATTTTGATTTTCTTACTTTTATTTTCAGTCCATTTAAGAACAAGTTTCTGTGTCTTGTGAATCTATGAATGTTACAAGTTTAAATTGTTGAAGTTTTTTAATACTTTATTATATCTTCATAAAGGATTTTTTTTTATTTTCATCACTTACAGATATGTGCCTGGAAAAACGGACTTTTTATAGAGCTGTATCTGGACTTCATACCAGTATTAATATTCATCTCAGTGCACAGTATTTATTGTCTGGTGAGTATATAAATTCTTGCCATTCAGGACTAATAGGTTAAAATTTCTTGTTTTTCTGGCATATTCTTGAAGATTTTTCTTGAAACATTTTTGAAGTTATAATTGTTCCTACACAAAAGCAAACCATTTTCTCTTTACTATGGACATGTTGTTCCTGCATATCGGGAAACTAGCTATAAACTTTTTACATGAGGTAAAGAACCCACCATTAGTTAGTGGGGGTAGACCAACCTCTACGCTCACACACTTGGGTAATCTATTTATCCACATTTGTTTATGGCTCTGTGGAGCGCAGACGTGCTCTATCTCTCCTGTAAAATCCTACAGTATTTAAATGAACTGTCTGTAAACTCACTTTGTATTCATTTTTCTTTTTCAGGCGTGCCGGGTCTTACTAAGGACTACGAAGATGCGGGTTTGCCCTGGCATCAAAGTTCTTTATTGCGGCACCTTTATGTCTGGGTTGGAGACGAACCTCATTTCATTTGTCCTGGGTACAGACAACACTCTTTCGCTCAGGCATCTCCCCGCAGATAGTGTCAAGAGGGGCCATCCTCCCAGTGGGAGCGGTACAGTAGGCGACGGAAGAAGTCTGAAAGGGATTCTTTACCCTCAGGGTCGTCCTCGAGTTTGAAGAAGTCCCGACTTTTTACTCCGGCATCTCGTCCACCCTCCACTGACTCCTTGTTCAATGTCCTCCTGAGGACAAATTAGTTGGCCTGGTTAGGATGGTGAAACAAACCAAAAAGAAAGTCTTTTCCAAAGTTGTTGGGACGTGATACTCTTTTTGAGTGTGTTTTGGCCATGCCGCTTCAGCGAGTGGAAGCACAAACCCAACTCTTAATCATGGAATAAGTTGCTGTTCTGCCCACACACCAGCGCATAGGCACAACACAGCCTTCTTCCCATTATGGCGCACGTAGGAGAGATAAAGGCTTCTCTTCGATAATTCTACGTGAGAAAGGATGACCAGGATTGTTTTCTCAAGGATGTTCTACATCGGTGAGACAGATCCTGGTGTTGTGAACTGTTGCACTCCTAACCACCTAGCCAGGTGGCTGGATAAGATCTTTTGCACGACGGGGGCCTGCGTGCTCTTCCAACTGCATGCCATGTTATCTTGGTGAGTTTGCCATACCTTACTCTCCAAGCTTTGCCTTCACGCGCTCCACACGTGACCGCTACCACGGTATTGCGCTTCCTAGCGCAATGCGCCCATGCATCTAGCTCTCCTACATGTAGGGGTTATACCTCACGTCTTCACAGGTGAAAGTTAGCCTCAGGTGAGTGCTACCTTGCAGGTGACAAGCTCACCTGCATGCCAAGTATGGCCTTCGCGCATGCTACGTGCATGTCACAAGCCCACCTGCATGCCAAGTATAGACTTGGTGCGTGCCGTAGATGAGCGCTACCTTGCCAGCACGCTCTCCGGTGTGTGACGCACAGGGAGCAAAACAGTAGGGACAGGTAGATGGGGGGTTATTACCAAAGTGGCAATCCTCGTCAGGGATAAGTTGAATGTCACTTCTTCAAGGGAGACTTCTTACAGTGTGCCTGCTGAGGCAGCTGAACTTTCGAGTTCTTTGGCCCCGGCGAAAGTCATAGCAATAATAATAATACCTCTCCACCTTCGATGCTTGGGGGATGCAAGAAAAGGGGGAGACTCACCTGTCACGACACATATCTGCACTGGCATACGTTTCCCTGGATTGGAGTACAGTGTTGCTGGCTCTTAATCTCTTCCAATAACTCCCTTTTGTCATACCGTCGTGTCTCCTCTGGAAGCACAATTATGGTACAAAAGTCAGACAAGGGTATTTTTAACTCGGCATAGAACACACACAGACAACAACCATACCACTTTGAAAACACTGCTTCTCATCCGGTCAGCAAAGTCGAACAATGTTGTTTCTGGTCAGTTCTAGGATATGTTACTGCCTGGAACACCAGATGCGGGTGGCAACAACTCCTTTCCATTTATTCGATATAAGATTTAGTTGTACCTGAGAAAACCCATTTGGTCCCTTAAACACAGTTTAGTGTGGGTAAGGAAACTTTTCTAGCAGTCATCCCGATCAGGTGGACTCAGATAGTGGGCTTCGATGGACCTGTTTCTTCCTCAGTTAGCCATCTAAGTCGTGACCTTGTCGGAAGTCACAGATGAGGTATTAATCCAGGACGTCTCATGTCCAGAAGCGCTAGAGTACAGTTAACCAGTACAGGGTAATCAGGTACCATTTTTAGAGGGAGACCCGTTCTAGAAGGGCATCAACAGAGTGGTCGAGAATCTTCATAGCTCTGCGGTGGTAGCAAGTACAATAGCACCTAGACCTTGTATTCCATGCTTGCAGAGGTATTAAGAGAATGGTTTTCTCCTTTCTTGAGCTGCCCATACAACCTCAGTTAGAGATTCACTTCGATCGCTCGTGCCCATACGACTTTTCTCCTGGAGGGTGTGCAACATCTCCTCCCTCAGGTAGGAGTTTTGCGAGTAATTATGAAAAGGATGGCTGGATACCCTTATAGATCACCGTTCACCTTCCATCAGGCGAAGGGGTTTTCCACTAAGGTGGAGGTTGTTGCAGAGGCTTCTGGCCACTAGATATCTCTCTCCCCAGGACAGCATAGCTTGCTACCTCAGGGAGGAATGACCCTGCTCGCTCTCAACCATGATAGAATACCATTGAGCTTTGAGTCTTGGTTACTTTTCTGAACGCAGTCAACCTTGCAGCAACGGAATAGTGTTGTTATTCAGTGTTGAACTTACTGGTCCCCAATCAGAAGTTAGACCGCCTCCTCGGAGCATAGTTCTTGGACCACGCTTCCGTGAAGGAGTGCTTCATACCTATAGTCAGCCCTCAAATCAGGACCTGACTCTTAGCAAGGTTTTATTTTTCCTTCTCACCCTGACCTCCACAACGAGTGCCAGCGAAGGACGTGGTCTCTCTGAATATACCCAAGCCATGGGGGGAAGGTCTTGCAACACTCGACCCTTTCCTTGAATCTGTTGCCAAGACTAGGACTCCCTGTTGTGGATCCTAGAATTAGGCCCTCCCATATAGAGAGCCTCTGCTCTAACTGATGACCCTGATCAATTGTTATTTTGCCCTGTAAGGGCACATAGGAAGTTTCTCTAACAGACCATTAAGCTTGTCCACAGGTCAATAGACTTCGTCAACATTGAGAAAGTCAAGAGGAGAATAAACTCGATCTCTTCCTGACTCAGGCAGGTAATTTCTTTCCAGTCAAACTTAAGGGGAAGAGGGAGTAGTCATACCCTGTGAGAGCGGGTCACCCCAAGAGCTACACTCGGAAATCATACTCTCCCACAAATTGCCGAGCAAGCTGGTTGAAGTTAGGAAAGGGGGAGGGAATAGTAAGGGATGAATCTGTGTGCGTGCGTATCTGTGTGTATATATATATATATATATATATATATATATATATATATATATATCTATATATATATACAGTATATATATATATATATATGTATTTATTTTATGAATATTGGACAAATCAAGTACAGTATTATGTTTGCAATATATTTTTTCTAGGAAAATGAATAAGTTTTGATGTATTAGAACATTTTTGTTTCCTCTTTTGATGAAGAGAGCATTTACCTTTATCATTAATGATGGTTTTGTTTCTTTCAGATAAAGATGGTTTTGTTGATTCCAGTGAAGGTGTGTGGGGTCATAATATAGAAGAATTTCAGCGTCGCTTTGATCCTGAGCTAACTGGAGGCGAGGGTCCTTTGCGTCTCAAAAATCTCTATTTTGTTTATCTCTTAGGTGAGTTACTGAATTATTTTCATGTTTATGTTGTATTTTCCCTAGTGAATTTTATATTTTGAATGGAGATGCAACTTTAGATATCCTTGCTTCCATATTTCAACCATCATTTTATGCAAGTCAAGTTTTTCTTTTATCACCAAATGTTTTATTCAACTCTTTTTATCCTGAAACAAATTACTTGCTGAAAGAAGATTTTAGACAAGGTAAAAAATCGAACAAGATAAAGTTTTAGTCAGCATCCAATCTACTCAGGAAGATAACAAAGCAACTATATTTAAAGTATCAGGAGGATTGCAAGGCAGCTGAAACCCAGGGGAAGGGGCAAGGAACCATTTGTAGTGTCCATAGTAGTTCTGATTTTTTACAAACCATTCTTTCATGTTAATTATTGGGAGACACTCATATTTACTAATATTTTAGTAGCACTTCTTTAAAACAACTAATACGCGTTTTTCCTTAACGTTTCCTTCACTTTCTGTGTATTTGTTGTGTTTCCACCACAACCTGATAATCCTCCTTTATTTTCCTTGTTCTCACCTGTACAAGTTATGCATAAAAAATTCTTTCCTTTATTTGTTTTGTGGCCTTGAGCATCCCATGTGTTACCGTCTTTTACATTAGACACATATGTCACCTTTGCACCTCTGCCTTTGTAGACTCACAGCTTATCCTCTGTGTTGGGGTACCACCTGCTGTGTCCATTTTGTAATACAGTGAAGGTGATGCTAAAAGTTGTTTACAGCATCCTTTCATCTCCATCTGTATTGCTTTTCAGCCTTTGTCTCTAGTTTTCAACTTTGTCATCATAACTCTTCACCTATATCTTGCTCCATTTTCCACCTAGTTGTAGAACGATTCTTACAGGAAAGCCCTTTCAGGGTCTAAAATTAGGATTGTTCCTACGCGAAAACAAATCTTCGTCATTTAAAATGGGTGTATTCTGGCATCACTCTGGGTGATGAAGAATCATCCAGGATCATACAACCAATACAGTATGCCCTACTCGCCCATGTGACCGGTCAACACTTTTTCTTGAAGCAGTAACCCACTCTATCTACGACCATGCTGATGTTCAGACGTCGGGTGTTGGCCTTTGAAGTTTTCCTTGCTTTTATGTCAATTGTTTTCTCTTGTCTTTCAGAATGAATACAAAGCAAGTGTATGTGATGAGGACCTGTCCCGGTATGAAAGTTTATCCTCATACTGTACTTTGTGTCCAAAGTATAAGGGATATTGGTGCATCTTAGAGTCTACCTGTGCTTTTTGTAGTGAGAGGTCATCCTCCCAATGGGAAAAATTTCCCGGATGGGAAAAAAAAAATCTAAAGGGGATTGTTATCCTTCGATTTTTAGAGGAAAAGAAGTCTAGATCTTCTGCTTTTGACTCCAGAAATCCTCCTGACTGAGCCTATGTTGTCGGGGGTGCCACCAGGCTTAACCAACAAATGACGGCGGCCGTGTAATTCTCCAGGTTTATACTAAAGACATAGATTCTTCTGCCGACTATAGTGAGGTAGGAGATGCTACGTTAGTGGCTGATCCCCTTGCTACCTCTTTGTCTTCGGTCATTGAGCATGCTCCGATTGATGCTCTCCACACTACATATGAGAAGGTCCATGATGCACCATGGATTTTGCCACCTTTCATCACTCTAGACTCTTACGACTAGCTCTTTATTTCTGACCTGGGGTCTCAAAGTGAGTTCTCACATTATATGCCTTTGAGGTTTTGAGCATACTCCAGAGCAATCTCACTCGTAATAAGAGAATACCTTGACGGAGTCACTCGGTTTCAGCATGGAATTTCATTTTCATGTTGAAACTTTGTGAAGGGCAAGAGGGCTCTCAAACTTGTGAATAATCTTTTTTCAGTTTGAATTTAAATTTCTCACTCTATTTTATTTCTACTTTTCAACATTACTCCAACCTCATAATTTTGACAACTTTCTATCAGTGTGAAGCTCCTTGGGGCAGATTTTTGAGCATCATTACATTAATAATATTCTTTCATGGAGTGATTAACCTCTTGTTTAAATACAGTACTGAGAATAATTCCAAGTCCCTCAAGAGTTAGGGGTGATGGTAAAATGCTGTTCTATTTCGTTTCTTTACTGAATAAACTTTTGTGTTAACAATTAACATTTACAATTAAAATTACAGTTAGATTAGTACACAAAACTGAGAACAAATTATTTCTCTTGAAGAGTGGAGGGCTGTAAACGTGGACTGCTACTTCACAATTCGCAATGGGTTGAGAAATCCATGAGTCTCCTGATCAGGCAGGAAAGTAGCTTGGTCTTGGACAGGTGTCCTCCCATGGACACATTTAATAAATTCCTCCTACCTCGTCTCGTGCCGTAGTTAAGGTATTCATCCACCACCCAGGTCTAAGGGCAAAAGTGG